>NW_027174725.1:0-104413 GCF_000390325.3 Nicotiana tomentosiformis | reverse complement strand
ATAGGTGTATGATCATGTTTTGGTATGACTGCTCGAGATAAATATGGTGTATGTATGCTATAAATGGACCTTATAGAGAATTCTGGATGTTGGAATTTGGTTCTATGGCTTTTGGGCTAAGGTACCAGGATGGATTTTCAGTATGGGTTGGGCTAATATGCTTATATGGATTATGGTGGCATGGGTAGGTGCCCGAGGTGTTATACAGTAATGTTTGGCAACTTTGGAGCATTCTTGGCACAATTGAGGACGAACGTATGTTTAAGTGGGGGAAATGTAACAACCCGGCCAGTCGTTTTGGTTTCTAGCATGTCGTTCAGCATCTTGAGCCTTGAGTAGATTCACTTTATGTATTATGACTTGCACGTGTGGTTGGTTTTTATTTTTGAGGAGTTCAGAGTTGATTTGGAAGAATAATTCTCAATTCATAAGCTTTAAGTTAGAAGAGTTGACCAAGGTTTGACTTTTGATTAAACAACCTTTGAATCGTGATTTAAAGTTTCCAATAGGTTCGTATGATATTTTGGGCTTGGGCGTATGTTCAGATCAAGTTTCAGGTGGACCAGGAGTGTATCAGTGCTTAATGTGGAAAGTTGGCATTTTGAAGGTTTTAGAATTTTTTAAGTTTGATTTAAAGTGGACTTTGGTTTTATCGATGTCCGTTTGGGATTCAAAGCCTTGTAATAGGTTCGTACTGTGATTAATGACTTGTATGTAAAATTTGGCGTCATTCCAGAATGTTTTAGTGTGAATCAGACGCGTTCGGCAAAGTTTGAAGGTTTGAAAGTTAAAAGAAGGATTTTGATTGTCGATTCATTGTTTTGATGTTATTCATGGCATTTCGAGCCTTTGGATAAGGTATTAGGACTTTTTGGTGTTACTGGATGGGGTCCTGAGGGCCTCAGCTATGTTACGTGATGGTTTCAGACCATTTCTCTTTGTTTTGCAACTGTTGGTTTTTGGTATTCTTAGTGTGCATTGCAATTGCGGATGGGGTGTCGCGACCGTGGATGGTAACCTAAAGCTGGGGACCTGCTATTCTTCGCATTCACGGGAGTGGCTCCACGATCGTGTAGGTTCCTGGGCTGGATCATCGCTTTCACGTTTGGTTGTACGCGTTTGCGAAAGGTTGGAGTCGGGTTGGAGGACATAGTCTTCGCGAACGCGAAGGAATCCCGCATTCGTGTTGAGGAAGTTGGTTGTGTTTTGCGATCACGAAGGTCTATTTAGTCATCTAGAGATTTTCTTCTTCGATATTACGAGGCATTGGACCGCGATCGCAAAGGGCAACGCCTATGCAGATTATAAGGTTGCAAGTCGGGATTTTTCTCATTTCAACTCATTGCACTCTATGTTGGGCGATATTTGGAGCTCTTTAAGGGGAGATCTTCATCATCTATTGCAAGGTAAGTAATTCCCACACATTTTTAGCTAGATACATAGATTCTATATATATTTGAACATGAAAATTGGTAAAAATTGTGGGATTTTTGAAGAAAACCTAGAAATTGTATTTTTAGATTTTGACCACGAAATTGGACATGGAATTGGGAATAAATTATATATTTGAGTTCGTGGTGTTATGGGTAGTATTTATCTTTGAGAATTTTCGAACACTGGGCGTGTGAGCCGAGGGATTGACTTCGTTGACTTTTCGAATGGAGTTGGGAATTATTATAAATTATTAAATTAGGAGTGTTTGGTTATATTTTGATTGGTTTGAATGTTCTTTGACTAGTTTGGCATTGGTTTGAGGAATTAGAGAGGCTTTGGGGTTGGTTATCGCAATTTGGAGTGAGGTAAGTCTCATGTCTAACCTTGTGAAGGGGAATGTATTCTGTAGGTATTTATTGTTATATACTACATGTTGTGGGAGCTACGCACATATGAGGTGATGAGTATCCGTGTGTATGCTAGAATTTCTGATTATGTTCGGGTAGACTTAGATTCATGTCATGCTTTAATTGTAGTATTTAAGGTATCATTGCATGTTTAAACGCTTTAATTTACATTGTAACTTGAGACTAGAATCGCGTAGAGTAATGGACTTGCTATATTGGATAGTTGACGGGCTACTTGATTAGCTGTGTAAATTTTACTTCTGTTACGGATTTTTCCCTCATTGTGCGTATTCATCGAAGCGTTTTCTAGTATTTTATAACTCACATGTATATTCATAAGTGGGGTCAAGGACCCATTAATGACCCATTAAAGTTTAATATTCTAATGGGATCAGGCTAAACGCCTCAACAGTATTCTTATGGGATCGGGCCATTCTCCTCCGCAGTATGATGTAATACACTCTTATGAGATCAGGTCGTTCGCCTCGGCAGTATCATGTATCATATTCTTATGGGATTGGGTCATTCGCCTCGCCAGTTATATGAAACACTCTTATGGGATCGACTCGCTCGCCTCGGCAGAATCGTGCGTAATATTTGATAAGAAGTTTGTGTACCCGAGAGTTTTCTTGACTTGAGATGTAACATTTTGTCTCGTGTTAATCATTATGTATTCCATTCGAGGTAGTATCTGGTTATTGAGGACCTCGTGTTTATTCTTCTATTGAGGATCGTATTATGCACTTATATCTGTTTCATTATTTTTTACCTGTTATGCCTCATATCTGTTCAATTCTGTTATGCCTAATTTATTGGACCACTAGTAAGTGTCAATGTCGATCCCTCATCACTACCTCTTCAGGATTAGGCTAGATACTTACTCGGTATGCATTGATTTACGTACCCATGCTACACTTCTGCACTAATTGTGCAGGTACTTAGGCATGTTCATTCAGTGGTCATCTTGGCGTATAGGCATTGTTGTGGAGGGGACTCTATGGTGAGTTGCATCCCATATTATGATCTGCAACACACAGAGTCTCCATCATATTCATTTATTTTATATCATCAATTTTATATTTCATACAGATGTTGTATTAGTATGGTTCTTCCTAATAGATGCCCATACACTTGTGACACCAGGTTTTGGGGGTTTCTAGTGGATGCTCATAGTTATACCTTATATTATAATTGTCACTTCGCTTTATGATATGTTTACTTATCGGAGTTTTGGTAAAGTAGAGCATGTGTTTTCATGAAACCAAAATTTAATTCTATTTATTTAATGAAATTCCGGTCTTTAAATGCTAAAATGGCTAATTAAGTGGAAGTTCACGTGTTGGCTTGCCTAGTAGCATTGTTGGGCTCCATCACGACCTATTATAGGATTTGGGTCGTGACAGCCTGCTCGGCAAGCCAACAACATATATGCGAAAATAAACTTCAATAATGATAAGAAATATCGTCAAATAGAGTAATAGTATAAATAAATGAAGTCAAAATAAGGATACAACTTAGAATCACCCCAAAATTCGGTGTCACCGAGTAAATAAGCTTTATAGAATTAGTAAATACAAGGTCTCAGTCAAATAAAATATCGTTCAAAAATAAACAGCGATAACATGAAAATAAGGAGAGGGACTTCAAGGCCTACAAACGGAACAATGGTGCTACTTTGAAACCTCCAGCTAGTCCGGATCCGTCTCACAAGCAACTACCACAATCAACAACACATGGATCTGCACATAAAGTGCAGAGTATAGTATGAGTACAAGCGACCCCATGTATTCAATAACTAGCAAGCCTAACATTGAGCCGGAAGCAGTGACGAGCTTGGTAAGGTCCAATGCTTATTGTGAACGCGGACATTATATCGCCAACGGGTAGCTTTAAAGGACCTGGGAAGGAGGATGGGTGATTTGCTCTACGCGAACACGGGCAGTGGATTGTGAACGCGGGCACTGGCTCATGAACGCGAAGGCCTGGAGGGAGCATACTTCGCGAACATGTGAGTGAACTCGCGAACGCGTAAGCCATTTAGGCCGTTGTGTATCGTGATCGTGGCAGGCCCTTCGCGAATGCAAAGAAGGCCTGACGCCACTACCTTAAAACATTTCAAATACGGATATCACCCATTTTTCACCATCTTTCCATTTAAGCTCGGCCTAGAGGTGATTTGGAGGAGAAAATTCATCACCCTTTCATAAGTTAGTGTACTTTAACTAATTTTCTTCCATTTTCATCATCACCCATTATTTTCTAGCCTTAATTCTTGTTCTTCCATGTTAGAAAACTAGGGGTTTGGGTAGAATTGGGGGGTTTTGCAAATTTGGAATTTAGACCTCAATTTGGGATCTTATGTCGAAACTAATTACATAATCGGGCTCGGGGTGAATGGGCAAATGGGTTTTGGTCCGAATCTCGGGTTTTGACCAAGCGAGCTTGGGGTTGACTTTTTTGATGTTTTGGGAAAAGTGTAAAAATCTTAACTTTATGTATTGTAATTGAATTTCCTAGACTTATTTGATGTTATTGAGTCAATTTTGGTTAGATTCAGTTGGTTCGGAGGTAGATTATACAGGAAAGGTCCCGGTAGAGCTTTGAATTGATTGCGGAGTGAGGTAAGTGTCGTGGTTAACCTTGACTTAAGGGATTAAGACTTGTTTGCCTATTTTCTATGTGTTTAATGTGTGGGTACAACGTATATGTGAGGTGACGAGTACTTATGCATTGTTGTTGTGTAAAAACATGTGGTAAACCTTGTTTCTTTGTGATTTATTGCCTCTTTAATTATGACATCCATGCTTAGATTATATTATTACTTATTTGATCGTTCCTACCATATTTATGGATTAATTGTGATGGTTGAGTATTTTGGAAGTTGTGGTTTGGTATCTTTTCCATGCCCCGACCTCGGGGAGCGCGACCGGCGCTCAACCGAGATACCCCAACCAAGCAAGCCTGTACAATACCTTCTACACAAACTTACTCATGAATAAAGAGGAGATACATTTCATTTATTATACAACGAGGAGGATCATGTGAACAACACCAATTCCTTATCATTAGTTACATCATTTATAAGTTCAAAATACATACACTTTCATAGTTTGAAGTGGAACATGTGATACAAATACAACATTGCTAGTTTGACTTCCCTAACACCAACATACCACCCACACTATGTCTTCGGATCCTCTAATAGATACAAACAAATACAATGATAGTGCCGGCAACAAGGCCCCGGCTATACCTAAGAACATAATACACGAGGAACAAAAGATATATGACCCCGATATGAAGTGGGGCTCACCAAGTCAGCGGGGAAGAGGGTGTATCGTTATCAATGATCAAAGTTGCCTTATGTTGAACCACCTGCATCCATCAAAGATGCAGCGCCCCCGACAAAAGGGACATTAGTATATATGGAATAGTACTAGTATGAATGACTAAACACCCTCTCAATAGAACAAATGCTAACACAAGGAAGGACAATCATAAAGTCAATGAGAGCCTCAATCAATACCACAACATCAAGTTAGGAGCAAGAGAAGTTTTAGTAAATTTTCATATTTTAGGTTAGGATATCTTGGCCCCGATATACCACCATGATTTTAGCACGGAGTTCGATCACGGCTCGATCGGCTAGGCAGTCTCACCCAAAGACATCAACCACAATCACAATCATTATCTCAGTCTTAATCATTGTTTCTATCATAATCTCAAGAAAAATCACCACCATATGTGCGGCATGGCGTCCGATCACGACCTGAACGGCTAGACCGTCTCACCACAATGCCATCTGGATCAACATCACCCTTTTCTAGCAATCATCTCATCCCAATAAAGGGGAATATTCTGATCACATCAATCTCATTCCAATAAAGGGGTACAATCACAATTCACTCCTACATCGACACGTGCAGTTTCGAGGATAGGTTATTTCAACCTACCCTTCCTCGGTGATTAATGATACTCCCATGGTGTTCATTTATTTAAAGGACTGATAACTCATTCCATTAACTTTTAAATATCATTCTGTTCATTGGCACCAATGGACATAACACAATGTCACTCTTGGCACGTTGGCCGTATTTCATATTTTATGTTCATCTCTTTCACTTTCAAACATCATCATGGATCATCAACAACAAAGTATTTCTATTTAATACTTTAGGTCCACATATGAGCAAATAATAATGTTAAGTACACTGAGAATTCTTACACAATTTGGCATAATAACTTTCATTTGAATCACGACTTGAAGTTATAACATTTAGATATGCAACCCATGCTTCGAGCACATTTTCAAATAGAATATACCATAACAAGAACATTGGAATATATATTGAACATATATCTTTTGACACAAGGCTTATTCAGAATAATCAATTTATAATAAACAACTCGGGACTTACAAAGATACGTGAGGTTCAATTCTAAGAGAGATGTTTAGCCAACATACCTCGCCTTGAACTTTCCTTAAATTACTACAATGTTCCGGAAATCTTAGCCACTTCGATCTATTTAGAGATATAGCAAAATTGAACACAAATTAGGAAGGAGTTCATAGTTCCAGCTCATTTGAGCATTTTATCAAACACTAGGTGTGCATTAAGGTTTTAAGGTCCTCCTATGGTGGATTCCTTCATCCCCAACCCAATATCTACCTTTTTTCTAGCTCAACAACCTTCCTACAACTTTGTTGGTGCATGCATTCATAGATAACACCCCCACACCTAAGAATTACACTCCCCATTTATCCACCTTCTACCCTAAACTCCAAATTGAGCAAGAGTTGATGAACAATAACCTTAGGAACTTCCCCTCTCACTCTAGAGCACTCCCCCCACTCTAAATATCAATTTACCTTCCAAATAGTTCTCAACGACTATATATTGAAATAGGGCCAGGTCACAAAATTAGAAAAAAATAAGCCCCGATGCGATTCTGCAGTCCGCAAAATGAACCATATAATGGCCGTCCAGAATTAAGCATTTCTGCTTCACTCTGCGATAGGTCTGTGGTCCGCATACCAATTCTGCTGTCACATAATAGATCGTAGAGCCTCCTTTCAAAATTTCTTATGCGGCATATGATGGGATCTGCAGCCCGCATAATGATTCTGCGGCCGCATAATGGTCTTCAAAATTGGAAAATCTGTCTGCTTTATTCTGCGGCCGATCTGCGGCCGATCTGTGGCCCGCAAACTAGTTCTCCGGTCACATAATGGACCACAGAACTGCCATGTTCTGTAAATGTTTCCCTTCAACTCCTCTACGCACTGAGCAACCCCAAAAGTTTGTACCGTTTCGTCCTCTAATGAGGGTCTAAATTCGCCATTAGCATTCAATATGACCAGACTGTTACTTCACACACCAATAGTTCCAAATTTTGACTCTCCCCAAATTCCCAAAAATTTCATTAGAGTTTTCCTTGTAACCGGGCCTATCCACGTGCCAAAGAATCATAGAAACTAATCCTAACAACATAACCACAAGAAAACGGTTTAAAACAATATGAAAACAACACCGACAACAATGCCATAAACATTGCATTACCAAGAAGGAGTATCCTTAACATAAGCTATACAGGGGGAACATAAATTTGAAAATAATTTAGCTCTTAACATCATCGAAACAATTACATAGCTATTCAATTATATTAGGGTACTTCTTCTTCATCTCCTCTTGGGCTTCCCGGGTTGCCTCTTCAACCTGTTGGTTTCGCCATAGTACTTTCACGGAGGCAATTTCCTTATTTCATATTTTTTTGGACTTGCCTATCAAGAATGGCAACTGGAAGTTTTTCATAGGTCAGTTCTTCATTAACCTCAATAGTCTCAACTAGCATAATAAGCGACGAATTTCCAACCACCTTCTTCAACATAGATACGTGAAACATCGGGTGCACTAAAGACATCTCTGGAGGTAGTTCGAGCTTGGAAGCCACCCGACCAATCCTATAAATGATTTTGTACGGTCCAACGTACCTCAGACTCAACTTCTATTTCTTACCAAACCGCATTATGCCCTTCATAGGGGAAACCATCAAGAATAACCAATCGTCCTCTTTGAACTCCAAATCCCTGCGACGAGTATCCGAATAGGACTTTTGATGACTTTGAGCAGTTTCCAACCGATACTTAATGAGCTTAACCTTCTCCATAGCCTAATGTAGAGGTCTGGTCCTATCAATTCCGCTTCCCCAATATCTAACCACCGAATGGGAGATCTACATCTCCTACCATATAAAGCCTCAAGCGGTGCCATCTAAAAACTAGCATGATAACTGTTGTTGTAGGAAAATTCTATGAGTGGCAAATGATCATCCCAGCTACCGTTGAAGTCAAGAACACAAGCACACAACATATCCTCAAGCTTCTGAATTGTCCGCTTTGTCTGCTTGTCAGTTTGCGGGTGAATGGTTGTACTAAGATACACCTGAGTATCCAAACCTTGCTGAAGTTTCTTCCAAAAGTTAGTTGTGAATTGTGCCCCTCAATCTGAGATAATAGAAACTGGAGTGCCATGCAACCTGACTATTTCCTTCATATACAACTGAGCATACTGCTCCCCAGTGTCGGTAGCCTTAATAGGTAAGAAGTGTGCTGATTTTGTGAGTCGGTCCAAAATCACCCAAATTGAGTTGAACTTGCGAGGAGTGAGAGGTAGTCCCACCAGAAAGTCCATATTGATAATCTCCCATTTCCACATCGAAATTTCTATGTTCTGTGCCAACCCACTGGGCCTTTGATGTTCGGTCTTTACTTGCTGACGATTTGGACACCTCGACACAAAGTCTGCTACACTCCTCTTTATATCATTCCACCACTACACTTCCTTGAGATCATGATACATCTTTGTAGATCCCGGGTGCACGGAATACCTAGAAGTGTGAGCCTCAGTCATGATTCTTTCCCAGAGTCCATCCACGTTTGGAATACGTAGTTGCCCTTGGTACCTTAGTGTACTATCATCCATGCCAAGAGAAAAGCCCATGGTCTTATATTTATGAATCCCCTCCTTCAATTGTACCAACAAAGGGTCGGTGTACTGCTTTTCCTTGACTTCCACAACAAGCGATGATTCAACACTATTTTGCATAATCACTCCTCCTTCACAAGAATCAGAAAGACGAACTCCCAAACTAGCCAACTTATGAACCTCCTTGGCCAACGGCCTTTGATATGCCTCCAGGTGAGAAAAACTACCCATAGATTTCCGTCTAAGAGCATCCGCTACAATGTTAGCCTTCCCCGGATGATACGGAATATCGATGTCATAATCTTTGAGTAACTCAAGCCATCTTCTCTGCCTCATATTCAACTCCTTCTCTTTGAAAATGTACTGAAGGCTCTTATGGTCCGTGAATATATCCACATAGACCCCATATAGATAATGACGCCAAATCTTCAATGCAAATACCACCACCGCAAGCTCTAAGACATGTGTTGGATAGTTCTTTTCATGATTCTTGAGTTGCCTAGAAGCATAAGCTATCACCTTGCCATGTTGCATTAATACACACCCAAGTCCAATTCTTGAAGCATCACAATATACCACAAACCCATATGTGCCCTCTAGTAAGGTCAACACCGGTGTCATAATCAATATTGATTTCAACCCCTGGAAGCTCATTTCACAAGCATCTGACCATTGGAACTTAACCGCCTCCTGTGTCAATTTAGTTAACGGAGAGGCAAGAGTAGAGAACCCCTCTGCAAACTTCCTGTAACATCCAGCTAAGCCCAAGAAACTATGAATCGTTGTTGGGGTAATAGGACTAGGCCAATTCTTCATCGATGACATCTTCTGAGGATCAACCTTACTTCCTTCTCAAGAGACAACATGACCCAAGAGCGTGATAGATTCAAGCCAAAATTCACATTTTGAAAATTTTGCATACAACTAATGCTGATACAGGGTCTGCAAAACTGCCATGAGATGATCGTTATGGTCCTCTCGACTTCACGAATATACAAGGATATCATCAATAAACACTATCATGAAAGAGTCAAGAAAAGGCTTGAAGACTCGATTCATAAGATCCATAAAAGCTGCCGGGGTTTATGTTAGCCCAAAAGACTTCACCAGAAATTCAAAGTGCACATACCGGGTCCTGAAAACTGGTTTCGGAATATCCTGCTCCATGATCTTCAATTGGTGATACTCGGATCTTAAATCGATCTTGGAGAAGTACTTAGCTCCTTGCAATTGGTCAAGCAAGTCATCTATCCTTAGCAATGGGTACTTATTCTTGATCGTGACCTTGTTGAGCTGCCTATAGTCAATACACATTCTCAGTGACCCATCTTTCTTCCTTACAAAAAGGACTGGTGCGCCCCAAGTTGACACACTCGGCCGGATGAAACCCTTCTCTAACAAATTCTTCAATTGTTCCTTTAACTCTTTCAATTCTGCTGGTGCCATCCTATAGAGTGGAATAGATATTGGCTGCATGTCTGGCATCACATCAAGCCCACAATCATTCATAACAGGCACGAACTTAAGTGTATGTGCCTCAGCATCAGTGTCCGTAACCCAGACCAAATGGTAGATACACCCCTTGTTAATCATCTTCATGGCCTTAAGAAATAAACCTACCCTTTAGCTCCACATCATCCCCCTTCCATTCAATCGTTGACTAATTTGGAAATTTAAACCTAACGGTTCTGGTTCGACAATCAAGCTTAGAGAAACATGAATAAATCCAATCCATACCCATTATTATATCAAAATCAACCATCTCAATTCAATAAGGTCGGCCATGGTGTCCCGACCATGCACTGTGACAACACAATACCTATAAACCTGCACGAACTCAATAGACTTGCCAACCGGAGTAGATACAGAGAACGGCTCATAAAGTTGTTCTGGTCTATCCCAAATTCCATAGCAACATAAGGAGCGACATATGACAAAGTGGAACCGGGATCAATAAGAGCATATACATCATGGGATTGGACAGTCAATATACGTGTGACAATATTTGGAGAAGCCTCTGAACTCTGGCAACACTTCATAGCATATAAACGGCTAGGTCCTACCGAACTCTGTGTACTACCCCTAGCTAAACCACGCTCTGCGAGTGCTGTAGTGCCTCGAGTTAGAGGAGGTGATGCAGATGTAGTAACTGCAGAACTGGCTAGTTATGTCGTACCCCTGTCCATAACCTGGCAGGACGAACGACAATCTCTCTGGATGTGACCCCTTAATCTGCACCAATAGGCATATGGGTAGGTCCACGTAACAGACTCTTAAGTGCATCTTCCTGCACCTAGGGCATAGGGGCCTCCTCTGCTGCTAGAATCTCCCACCAGGCTGACCCTGCTAGTAGGATCCGCTGTTGCCCTAACCAGGCCTAAAATGACTCCACTGCTGTTGACCGGGCCCTGACGGCAACGCACTAACTGAAGACTGAGCAAAATACTGGGATGGCCCTGATGACCCTCCCCTGAATGCTAACCTACCATCATCACCACCCAAAGAACCTCCAAGGTTGCTCGCGGTCCGGGCCTTGCTGATACTCTCTCGCTCCATCCTATTCTTCCACTTACGGTTCTCTGTAGCTTGAGCAAATGCCACCATCTTGCCATAGTTCATATCAGAATTCAAGGTAGATGTAGTGGCCTTATTAATAAGCAAGGGGCTAAGGCCCTACATAAACCGGCACACTCTCGCCTCCGTAGTGTGAAGCATGTATATAACATACTTGGACATGCGCGCAAATCTCATATGGTACTCCCACACACTCATGCTACCTTGACTTAAGCTCTCAAACTCAGCGACATGGGCTACCTTAGTCTTGGCAGGCAAGAATTGATCAATGAAAGCATCGGTGATCGCATTCGACCTTGCCAGAGGGCTCCCTCCTCACGGGGCTCCTCCCACAATTCAAACCAAGAATATGCCACCTCTTTCAGGCAGTAGGATTCCATTTCCACTACTTCCGTATCAGTAGCACGCATAACCCGAAGAGTGTTGTGCATCTCATCAATAAATTCCTGGGGGTCCTCCTCAGGATTAGTACCCGTGAACACTGAAGGATCTAACTGAAGAAACTTGTTCACCCTGGAACTAGCAGATTCCCCTGGCTGACTGGAAGAAGTAGGCACAACATTTGATCTCTAGGCCTGAGAAGCCACTATGTGAGCCAACATTTGTATGGCTCCCCTAAGATCCCCCTTAGAAACATCGGGACCGGAAGTTGGGGCTGGAGATGGAATTGGAATATCAGTTGGAGGGATCATCGCACCCTCAATACGTGTAAGAACTGACTCAGTCTGATCAGGTGCAGTAGAATCAGGCAGTGTAGTAGTCAGGGGAATATTCTCACCCCTCGGGTGCTCACCCATATCATCAAGTAAAGAATCAACTGCCATTCCTGGGGTGGCATTGTGTAAGGACCCGTAAAAAAAAAATTAACCAAAAACTCGGGGTTTCGTGCTGCCAAGTTAGATTCCTGCGTTATTACGGACTTAGAGGAAAATGTTTCGCAGAGGAACGCATTTCTGCGGCCCATTATGCGGCCGCATAATCACTCTGCGGACCACTTAAAGGCCGCAGAGTGAAGCAGAAAGTTTGGCCAATTTGAGGTCAGTTATGCGGTCGATTATGCGACCGCATAATCGATATACGAACTGCATATTGGTCACATACCTGGGTCGAAAGTTCAGGCCCCTAAGGGTTATTTCTGCGATCACTTTGCGGACCGCATAACCATTATGCGGTCGCATACGCGACCGCAGACCTGTGTCGAGGCACCTTTTTTCTTAATTTAAAACCCGATCCCCATTCCATTAAAACACCCCTTAAGTCTATTTTGGAGCTCATTTCTGATAATTCTAGAGTGAGAGAGAGGGTTCTAAAGGGAGGGCCTAATTTTTATCAAAATAATCTTCAACCATCACTCAAAGCTTTGGAAATATTCAAGTAGGGCACAAAATTCTTCATCCTAAAAGGTAATACCTCATCACCCCAGCTCTTAATACCAGCGCTCAACCGAGATACCCCGGCCGAGCAAGCCTGTACAATACCTTCTACCCGAACTTACTCATGAATAAAGAGGAGATACATTTCATTTATTAGACAACGAGGAGGATCATGTGAACAACACCAGTTCATTATCATTAGTTACATCATTTATAAGTTCAAAATACATACACTTTCATAGTTTGAAGTGGAATGTGTGATACAAATACAACATTGCTAGTTTGACTTCCCCAACACTAACATACCACCCACACTATGTCTACGGAGCCTGTAATAGATACAAAAGAGTGTGATGATAGTGCTGGCAACAAGGCCCCGGCTATACCTCAAAACATAATACACGAGGAACAAAAGTTATACGACCCCGATATGAAGTGGGGCTCACCAAGTCAGCGGGGAAGAGGGTGTATCACTATCAATGATCAAAGCCGCCTAATGTGGAACCACCTGCATCCATCAAAGATGCAGCACCCCCGGCAAAAGGGACATTAGTACATATTGAATAGTACTAGTATGAATGACTAAACACCTTCTAAATAGAACGAATGATAACATAAGGAAATGACAATCATAAAATCAATGAGAGCCTCAAACAATACCACAACATCAAGGTAGGAGCAAGACAAGTTTTCAAGTAAATTTCTATATTTTAGGTTGGGAGATCTTGGCACTAATATACCACCATGATTTTAGCACGGAGTCCGATCACGGCCTGATCGGCTAGGCCGTCTCACACAAAGACATCAACCAAAATCACAATAATTATCTCAGTCTCAGTCATTGTTTCAATCATAATCTCAAGCATAATCACCACCATGTGTGTGGCATAGCGTCCGATCATGACCCGACCGGATAGGCCGGCTCACCATAATGTTGTGTGGAGTGACATCACCCTTTTCTAGCAATCATATCATCCCATAAAGGGGAATATTCTCATCACATCAATATCATCCAAATAAAGTAGTACAATCACAATTCACTCCTATACTAGCACGTATAGTTTTGTGGTTAGATTATTTCAACCTACCCTTCCTCGGTGACTAACGATACTCCCAGGGTCTTTATTTATTTAAAAGATTGACAACTCATTTCATTATCTTTTATATATCATTTAGTTCATTGGTACCGATGGCCATAACACAATGTCACTCTTGGCACGTTGGCCGTATTTCATATTTCATGTTTATCTCTTTCACTTTCAAACATCATCACGGATCATCAACAACAAAACATTTCTATTCAAAAATTTAAGTCCACATATGAGCAAATAAGAATGTTAAGCACATTGAGATTTCTTACATAATTTGGCATAATAACTTTCATTTGAATCACAACTTGAGGTTATAACATTTAGATATGCAACCCATGCTTCGAGCATATTTTCAAATAGAATATACCATAACAAGAACATTGGAATACATATTGAACATATATCTTTTGACACAAGGCTTATTCAGAATAATCAATTTATAATAAACAACTCGGGACTTACAAGGATATGTGGGGTTCAATTCTAAGAGAGAAGGTTATCCAACATACCTCGCCTTAAGATTTCCTTAAATTACTACAATGTTCCGAAAATTTTAGCCACTTTGATATATTTAGAGATATAGCAAAATTGAACACAAATTAGGAAGGAGTTCATAGTTCCAGCTCATTTGAGTATTTTATCAAACACTAGGTGTGCATTAAGGTTTCAAGGTCCTCCGATAGGGATTTCCTTCATCCCAACACAATATCTACCCTTTTCTAGCTCAACAACCTTCCTACAACTTTGTTGGTACATGCATGCAAAGATAACAGCCCCATACCTAAGAATTGCACTCCCCATTTATCCACATTCTACCCCAAACTCGAAATTGAACAAGCATTGATGAACAATAACCTTAGAAACCTCCCCTCACTCTAGACCACTCCCCTCTCTCTAAATATCAGGTGTTTACCTCCCAAATGACTTTCAACGACTATATATCGAAATAGGCTCATGTCACAAAATTAGAGAAAAATAAGCCCTGATGCAATTCTGCGGTCGCATATGCGACCGCATAACACTTCTGCGGGCCGCAAAATGGACTGCATAATGGCCCTCCAGAACTGGGAATTTGTGCTTCACTCTGCGATAGGTCTATGGTCCACAGACCAATTCTGCGGTCGCAAAATGGACCGTAGAACCTCCTTTCAAAATTTCTCATGCGGGATCTGCGATGGGATCTGCAGTCCGTATAACGGTTGTGCTGTCGCATAATGGTCCTCAAAATTGGCAAATCTTTCTGCTTCATTCCGCGACCGATCTACGGCCCGCAAACTAGTTCTGCGATCGCATACTGGACCGCAGAACTGCCATGTTCTGCAAATGTTTGTCTTCAACTCCTCGACAAACTGAGCAACCCCAAAAGTCTGTACCACGTCTTCCTCGAATGAGAGTCTAAATCTGCCATTAGCATTCAATATGACCAGTCTATTATTTCACACACCAGCAGTTCCAAATTTTGACTAACTCCCCAAATTCCCAAGAATTTCGGCAGAGTTTCCCTTATAACTGGGCCTATTCACCTGCCAAAGAATCCCAAAAACCAATCCTAACAACATAACCACAACACAACGGTGTAAAACAATATTGAAACAGCACTGGCAACAATGCCATAAACATTGACTTACCAAGAAGGAGTATCCTTAACATAAGTTGTACAGGGGGAACATAAATTTGAAAATAATTTAGCTATTAACATCATCGATAAAATTACATAGCTATTTAAATAAATTAGTGTACTTCTTCTGCATCTCTTCCTCGGCTTCCCAGGTGGCCTCTTCAACCTGTTTATTTCACCAAAGTACTTTCACATAGGCAATTAAAACTTGTCTATCAAGTGGCGACTGGAATTTCTTCATAGGTCAGTTCTTCATTAACCTCAATAGTCTCAACTGGCACAATAAGCAACGAATTTCCAACCACCTTCTTCAACATGGATACAAGAAACACCGGGTGCACTAAAGACATCTCTGGGGTAAGCCACCCGACCAATCCTCTGAATAATTCTGTACGGGCCAACGTACCTCGGACTCAACTTCCCTTTCTTACCAAACTGCATTATGCCCTTCATGGAGAAAACCTTCAAGAATACCCAAGTGTCCTCTTTGAACTCCAAATCCCTGCAACACACATCCAAATAGGACTTTTGATGACTTTGAGCAGTTTCCAACCGATCCTTAATGATTTTAACCTTCTCCATAGCCTAATGTAGAGGTATGGTACTATCTATTTTGCTTCGCGAATCTCGAACCACCCAATGGGAGTTCCATATCTCCTACCATATAAAACCTCGAACGGTGCCATCTGAATACTACCATTATAACAGTTG
Organism: Nicotiana tomentosiformis; assembly: GCF_000390325.3. Taxonomy (NCBI): domain Eukaryota; kingdom Viridiplantae; phylum Streptophyta; class Magnoliopsida; order Solanales; family Solanaceae; genus Nicotiana; species Nicotiana tomentosiformis. The sequence continues at coordinate 88,219 of NW_027174725.1, read as the reverse complement.
TTGTAGGCAAATTATATGAGTATCATATGATCATCCCAGCTACTCTTGAAGTCAAGAACACAAGCGTGAAACATATCCTCAAGTATCTGAATAGTGCGCTCCGCCTGCTCGTCAGTCTGCGGGTAAAAGGTTGTACAAAGATTCACCTGAGTACCCCAAACCTTGCTGAAATGTTAGATGTGAACTATGCCACTCGATGTGAGATAATAGAAACTAGAGTGCCATGCAACTGACTATTTCCTTGATATACAACTAAACATACTGCTTCGCGGTGTCGGTTGCCATAACAGGTAAGAAGTATACTGATTTCATGAGTCAGTCCACAATCACCTAAATCGAGTTGAACTTGCAAAGAGGGCGAGGTAGTCCCACCACAAAGTCCATATTGATCATCTCCCATTTCCACATCTGAATTTCTATGTTGTGTGCCAACCGACCGGGACTTTGACGTTCGGCCTTTACTTGCTAACAATTTGGACACCTCGCCACAAAGTCCGCTACACTCCTCTTCATATCATTCCACCAGTAGACTTCCTTAAGATCATGATACATCTTTGTAGAGACCGGGTGTACAAAATACCTAGAAGTGTGAGCCTCATTCATGATTATTTCCCAGAGGCCATCCACATTTGAAACACATAGTCGCCCTTGGTACCTTAGTGTACCATCATCCATGCCTAGAGAAAAGGCCATGGTCTTATGTTTATGAATCCCCTCCTTCAATTGTACCAACAATGGGTCGTTGTACTTCTTTTCCTTGATTTCCACAACAAGCGATGATTCAGCCTTATTTTGCACAATCACTCCTCTTTCACTAGAATCTGCAAGACGAACTCCCAAACTAGCCAACCGATGAACCTCCTTGGCCAACTACCTTTAATACGCCTCCAAGTGAGCCAAACTACGCATAGATTTCCGACTAAGAGCATCCGCTACAACATTAGCCTTCCCCGGATGATACAGAATATCGATGTCCTAATTCTTAAGTAACTCAAGCCATCTTCTCTGTCTCATATTCAATTCCTTCTATTTGAAAATGTACTAAAGGCTCTTATGGTCCGTGAATATATCCACATGGACCGCATACAGATAATGATGCCAAATCTTCAATGCAAATACCACTGATGCAAGCTCTAAGTCATGTGTTGGATAGTTCTTTTCATGATTCTTGAGTTGCCTAGAAGGATAAGCTATCACCTTGCCATGTTGCATTAATACACACCCAAGTCTGATTCTTGAAGCATCACAATATACCACAAACCCATATGTGCCCTCTAGTAGAGTTAACACCGGTGTCGTAGTCACTCTTAATTTCAACCCCTGGAAGCTCATTTCACAAGCATTTGACCATTGGAACTTAACAGCCTTTTACGTCAATTTAGTCAATTGAGAGGCAAGAGTAGAGAACCCCTCCACACACTTCATGTGCCAGCTAAGCCAGAAAAACTGTGAATCTCTATTGGTGTAGTAGGTCTACAATCCTCAAACACATTAGCTTACCTCGGCACAACAAAACCTCGGGTTCTAGGTGAAATTTCGCGGGGCCTTACAATCTTGGAATCATTATTGACATAAAGTACATCCTTTGCATTATTTATCTCCCGAATATTTATATTCATTACTACATGGTAAAGGAGAGTGTTAAAGTATGAAGGGTGATGTTGTGCCATTTTATTACTTTATTTATTGATTAATATTAAGGATGGAAAGTGGGTTGGGCCGGGCCCGAGATCGGCCTAGCCCCACGGGCTAAGTGGGCTAAATGGACTGGGACCGTTAGGCCCGCTAGAGTTGGGCTCGTGCCGATCTCGTGGGCCGGTTATTAGCTAGGAACCGTTACGACCGGGCCTGTTTGGCCCACCAAGAGACTAGGACTGGACCGGTCCCTTGGCAGGCCCAACGGATATTGCTTTTAAAAAAAAAGAGTCATTTGGATTTTGAGAAAAATAGCTATTGAGGGTTTAAAACATAGACATTGACTATTTAAAAATAGCTACATTTAACCGCCCCCAACTTAGTTTTAACCCCATACTTTTTATTATTATACTTTTTCCTTATTTTCTACTATAAATACCCCCTAATTCTTTCATTTTCTTACAAAATCAATATCAATCTATCAAAATCTCTCTCTAATACTATTCTATACTTGCTATAATTGTTTACTTTATCAAACAACATAGTGAAACAATTGTGAGATTGCTACTATTACTTTACTTTATTTTGCTACTTTATTATTTTGCAATGGTGGAAGGACAAAGAAAAACACTTTTCGGTTCTTTCAAGGATGGCCTGAGATATTTTAACTATTCAAGCTTCAACTGTGGCATCGGAGAGCGCTTTCAGTCAAGCAAGACTTTAAATCGGTGATTATAGTGCATCTACAAGGGAGTTCTTGGAAAAATCAGTACTTTTAAGAGATTGGATCCGTTCGAAAAGAAAAAAATTTGGACTTGCTGAATCACAACCAGAGGTAGACAAAGCTTATGAAGAAATGCTAGATGAACTTACTGAGGATGCTACTTCGCCCGACAATGGAAGTGGTGATAACCAAACTACGTTTCCGTCACCACCAACGGAACTTTCTCCAAACCTTGATGGATTTATGAAGTTTGTAAGAGATAGCATGTAACTTGTATGAACAAAAATTAGTATGTATTATATAACTTGTATTTTGTCACATCTTGATTAATTCCTTTTTATTCTCAATTGTGGTATTAGCACCTTGTTGTGCTCATTCCATATGGGGGAGGAAGACTAAGAAATATATTGTCATATTTTTTATTGCTATAATAAAATTACAAGGCATTGCTTTGAATATCTTTTTATAATATTTTTGTCTTTAAATTTGAATTAACAAATTAGGTCACAATTCTATAATAAATTTACAAGGCATTGCCTTAGATATTTAACATCTTTTTATCTCTAATTTCTATTTAGTTTTTTTTTTAAATTACTGCTTAGCCATTGGGCCCATTTAGCCCGTTGGGATCGCGGGCCCGACCCGTTTAGCCCGAGACCATGAGTTCGTGGGTCCGGTCTTGGGTGATACCTACAAAAAGCACGTTTTGCCCGGGACTGTTTAGCCCGTTTATTTAAGGACTGGGACCGCAGCCCACAAAATTGACCCGTTAGGCCCGTTTAGGGCCCAACCTGGCCCACTTACCACCCCTAATTAATATATAGTATGGAAGAGAGATAAAGCACGAAGGGTGATGTTGTGCCATCTATATCAATTATTCATTGTTACATGGGCAAATCGAGAGTAAAAGAACGAAGGGTGATGTCGTGTCATTTCATTCTACTTATGTCATCATTTCATGGTAAGAGTTAAAGTAAAAGAACAAAGGGTGATGTCATTCCATCGTTATTCCGTATGTTTATCCATCTTTATTGGTTGATGATTTATTTGACTATCTTGTGTTGTCATTCGTGTCGTAGTTATTGCATATTGTCCCCCTTTTGCATGTCCCCTCCCAACTATACATATTAAATCTCTATTTGTTGTTGTTTGGTACATATATTTAAGTTTGCACAAGTTTAATTATGTGATTGTCCTATCAAAGCCTCGTCACTACCTCATCGAGGTTAGGCTCGACACATACGGAGTACATTGGGTTGGTTGTACTCATAGTACACTCTGCACTTCTTATACAAATTTTAGTACTGGTCCCAGTTGTACGCGATGTGCACTAGGTCGGTTTATCACATTCAGAGACTTGATGTAGATCTGCTAACGTCCGCAGACCTTGAAGTCTCCTTCCTCTTTCCTCTTTTACTGTTCATTTCATTCAAAACAATTGTATTTATTTGATACTATATTTGTAGAACTTCTATAAACTCGTGCACTTGTGACACCAGATTCGGGTTGTATTAGATATTTCATATGTCATGGTTTCTGCACTTTGCTTCAGAATTTATTTTAGCTATTTCAGTTTCCTTATTATTATTCAATTTGAAATGTTAAAAATGGATAAACTATTCTAACATTGGCTTGCCAAGCAAGTAAAATGTTAGGCGTCATCACGGTCCCAAGGGTGAGATTTTCGGGTCATAACAAGTTGGTATCAGAGCACTAGGTTGCCTAGGTCTCACGAGCCACGAGCAAGCATAGTAGAGTCTGAAGGATCGGTACGGAGATGTCTGTACTTATCTTTCATAGGCTATGGAGTTTAGGAAAAACAAATGTCACTTCTGTCTTACTCTGTCGTGCGATTTTATTCTATCATTGACGATTGAACTTTTCTATTCTTGTTCTCTCGCAGATGGCAAGAACATGCACTGCATCTACCGGCAGATAGGAGTCGGAGCCCCCTATGATAGCTATGACTAGGGGCAGAGGTCATGCTAGAGGCCAAGGCAGAGACAGAGGATGAGCTCAGCATAGAGCTCGAGCAGCAGCACCAGCAGTGGAGCCTGAGCTAGATTTTGATAAAGATGTTCCAACTCAGACTGTACCTATCGGACCAGCTTAGGTCCCACAGGGGTTCATAGCCACTCCAGTGCTTCAGGACGCTCTAGTATATTTGGTGGGCTTTATGGAGAGTATGGCCCAGATGGGTACCTTCTGGGTGTCACTAGCCATCTCTCGGGTTGCGGTGGCTCCCCAGTTTTAGACTCTTACAGCCCCGCTAGTTGGGGTAGTTTAGCAGGTTGTTGCGGCACAGGCCGGTTATAGGCCCACTTTATCTTCTAACGCTATGTTAAGGTTGGATAATTTCACCAAGCTCTTTCCTATTCATTTTAGTGGTCCAGCATCTGAGGACCCACATGACTTTCTGGACCGTTGTCACGAGGTGCTGCAGAACATGGGTATAATTGAGACTAATAGGGTCGATTTTGTAGCCTTTCAGATGATTGGTTCCGCCCGAAGATGGTTGAGAGATTATATGTTGACTAGATCAGTTGGGTTGCCTGAACTTACCTGGGATCTATTCTAATAGCTAATCCTAGATAAGTTCATCCCTATCACCCTGAGAGAGGAGTATTATAGGCAATTTGCGCAACTTCAGTAGGTTTGTATAACTATGACCCAGTACGAGACTCGATTTATGGACTCGCCATGCCACTATCTTACTTCCTACTAAGAAGGGGCGAGTGAGGAGATTTATTGATTAGCTCACTTACACTCTCAGTCTTCAGATGGCCAAGGAGAAAGGGAGTGATATTACCTTCCAGACGGTCGTTGATATTGCCATACGTATCGAGTTGGTTCTTGTTCAGGAGAGGGGGCATGTGTGAGATAAGAGGTCCCGTCATTCCAGTAGTTTCAGTGGTGCCTCATCTCGAGGTAGGGGTGCTTTTAGTAGAGGTCATCCCCCCAGGCCATCTTATTCAGTGCTTCAGGCATCTCCCAATGCTTTAGGGAGCCGTGGTCCTTACATGCCTTATTTTGGATAGCCAGCCTACAGTGCACCACCAGCTCCTATCAGCGCACCTCTGATCCAGAGATATCAGAGTGGTTATCCAGGTCCTCAAGGCCATTTCCAGGGTCAGCAGTCACAGCAGATGAGGTTTTATTATACTTGTTGTGATTCGAGGCACATTACTAGATTTTACCCCATATCACAGGGATACCGTATGGCGCCACCTGAGTTGAAGTAATTGAAGTAGCAGTTGCAAGTTTTGCTTTATAAGGGCTTCATTAGACCTAGTGTCTTGCCTTGGGGTGCGCCCGTGTTGTTCGTGAAGAAGAATGATGGGTCGATGAGGATGTGTATAGACTATCAGCAGTTGAACAAAGTCACTATCAAGAACAAGTATCCGTTGTCGAGGATTGATGATTTATTTGATCAGGTTCAGGGTGCCAAATTGTTTTCGAAGATTGATTTGAGGTCTGGCTACCATCCATTGAGGATTAGTGCATTCGATGTCCCTAAGACAGCTTTTCGAACTCAGTATGGGCATTATGAGTTCCTAGTGATGTCATTTAGGTTGACAAATGCCCCAGCGGCATTCATGGATTTGATGAACCAGGTGTTCAAGCCATACATTTGTGACTGTATTCATTGATGATATCTTGATCTACTCCCGTAGCTGAAAGGAGCACAAGCAGCATCTCTGAATTGTACTTCAAACTCTGAGAGATAGCCAGTTATATGCCAAGTTTTCAAAGTGTGAGTTCTGGTTAGACTTAGTCGCCTTTTGGGACATGTTGTATCGGTAGAGGGCATAAAGGTGGATCCTAAGAAGATTGAGGCAGTTCAGAACTGGACTAGACCTACTTCAGCTACAGAGATCCGGAGTTTTCTGGGTTTGGCGAGTTATTATTGCCGGTTCGTGGAGGAGTTTTCATCTATAGCAGCCCTGTTGACTAGATTGACCCATACTGGTGCCCCATTCAGATCGTCGAACAAGTGTGAGTTGAGCTTTAAGAAGCTCAAGACTGCTTTGACTACGGCGCCAGTGTTGGTGTTGCCCACCTGTTCAGGATCCTACACGGTATATTGTGATGTATCTCGTATTGGGCTCAGTGCAGTATTGATGCAGGATGGCATGGTGATTGCATACGTGTCGCGGCAGTTGAAGGTTCATGAGAAGGATTACCTTGTCCATGACTTAGAGTTAGCAACCATTGTTCATGTGCTGACGATTTGGAGGCACTATCTTTATGGTGTGTCATGCAAAGTATTCACGGATCATCGTAGTCTACAGTATTTGTTCAAACAAAAGGAGCTCAACTTGAGGCAGAGGGAATGGTTAGAGTTGTTGAAAAAGTATGATATCACCATTTTGTATCATCCCGGGAAGTCCAACGTGGTGGCAGATGCCTTGAGTAGAAAGGTTATGAGTATGGGTAGCTTTGTGTATATCCCTATTGGTGAGAAGCCACTTGCTGCAGATGTTCAGGCTTTGGCCAATCAGTTTGTGAGGTTTGATGTTTCAGAGCCCAGTCGTGTTTTAGCTTGCAAAGTCACTCGGTCTTCCTTGTATGAGTCCATCAGAGAGCATCAGTATGATGATCCCCATTTTCTTGTCCTTAAGGACACAGTGCGGCACGGTGGTGCCAAATAGGTTACTATTGGAGATGATGGAGTTTTGAGGATGCAGGGTCATATTTGTGTGCCCAATGTGGATGGGCTTCGTGAGTTAATCCTTGAAGAGGTCCACAAATCTCGGTATTCTATTCATCAGGGTGCAGCCAAGATATATCAGGACTTGCGGCAACATTATTGGTGGAGGAGGATAAAGAAGGATATAGTTGCATATGCAGCTCAGTGTCTGAATTGTCAGCAAGTAAAGTACAAGCATCAGAGACCCGGTGGTTTGCTTCAGAAGTTAAAGATTCCTGAGTGGAAATGGGAGCGTATTACTATGGATTTTGTTGTTGGACTCCCACGAACTCAGAGAAAGTTCGACGCGGTATGGGTCACTATGGACAGGTTGACCAAGTCTTCACAATTCATTCCAGTGGCAGTTACCTATTCTTCAGCGTGGTTGGTTGAGATCTACATCCACGAGATCGTTCGTCTTCACCGTATGCCTGTGTCTATCATTTCTGATCGAGGTACCCAGTTCACCTTGCACTTCTGGAGGGCCGTACAATGTTTGTTGGGCACGTATGTTGAGTTGAGTACAACATTTCATCCCCAGACGAACGGACAGTCTGAGTGCACTATTTAAATATTAGAGGATATGCTTCGCGCTTGTGTTATAGACTTCGGGGGTTCTTGGGAGCAGTTCTTGCCGCTTGCAGATTTTGCCTATAACAATAGCTACCAGTCGAGCATTCAGATGGCTCCCTATGAAGCTTTATGCGGTAGTCGGTGTCGTTCGCAAGTTAGAAGGTTCGAGCCGGGGGAGGCTCTGTTGTTGCATACAGATTTGGTACAGGATAGCTTGTATAAGGTCAAGATTATTCAGGATCGATTTCACATTGCTCAGTCTAGGCAAAAGAGTTATGCCGATCGTAGAGTTTGTGATGTTGCATTCATGGTCGGAGAGAGGGTGTTGCTCCGGCTTTCACCCATAAAGGGTGTAATGAGGTTCGGAAAGAAGGGTAAGTTGAGCCCTAGGTATATCAGACCCTTTGAGATTCTTCAGAGAGTGGGTGAGGTGGCCTACGAGCTCGTATTTCCACCTAGTTTATCAGCACTCCATCTAGTATTCATGTGTCCATGCTCCAGAAGTATCACGGTGATCCGTCTCATGTGTTAGATTTCAGCTATGTCCAATTGGACAAGGTTTTGACTTATGAGGAGGAGTCGGTGGCTATTCTAGCCCGGCAGGTCCAGCAGTTGAGGTCTAAGCATTATCCTTCAGTTCGAGTGCAGTGGAGAGGTCAGTTGGTCAAGACAGCAACTTAGGAGTCCGAGTCGTACATGCGGAGTGTATATCCACATGTTTTCACACGCCCAGGTACTTTTCTATGTCCGTTCGAGGATGAATGTTTATTTTAGAGGCGGAGAATATGATGACCCGATAGGTCATTTACAGATTCAACCCTACATTCTGTGTTTTGAAACCTCGACTAGCGCCGTTTAATCTTTCTCAATTTGCGTGCACAGTCCGTGACTTTTTCCAGAAGGTTTTTATGTGAAAATTCGACGAAACAGTGAAATCGTGCTTTAAAAATTATTTGAGTTGACTTCGTCAATGTTTTTAGAAAATGGACCTGAGTCAATGTTTTGACGGTCCCGATGGGTCCGTATTGTGACTTGGGACTCTGGCGTATGCCCTGAATCGAATTCAGAAGTTCCTAGCCGGAATTATCGCTATTTGTACAAAACTAGAAGTTTAAAAGTTTAAAGAAATTCCAAGTTAGACCGTAGTTTGACTTTGTTGCTACTGGGTCCGAATTCGAGTTCTGGAACTTGGTATAGGTTTATTACTATATTTATGACTTGTGTGCAAAATTTGGTGCACAACGTAGTTAATGTTGATGTGATTCGGACGTCCGATGAAAAGTTTCATGCTTTTCATTGAAACTTTCCTTTGTTTTAGTGTCCGATACATAGTTCTAGGAGTTATTTTGGTATTTTGATCACGCGAGCAAGTTCGCGTGATGTTTTTGGACTTGTGTGCATGCTTGGTTTGGAGCCCCGAGGGCTCGGGTGAGTTTCGGATAGGTTGCGGATGTTTTGAACTTAGAAATTTCTGGATTTCTTGACTTCTACTGGTGTCTGATTAATCCTTCTTCGCGATCGCGAAGTTACTCCCACGATCATGAAGGGTAGTTGGGACTGGGGTGGGTTTTACTCTTTGCGAACATGAAGTACTGGACGCGAACGTGAAGTGGAGGAGGGTTGCCCTTCACGAACGCGGATAGCATATCGCGAACGCATAGCTTTAAAGGACCTAGGGAGGGGGAGGGGTGATTTACTCTACGCGAACACGGGCACTGGCTCGCGAACGCGAAGGCCTGGGGAAGCAGACTTCACGAACGTGTGAGCGAACTCGCGAACGCGTAGGCCATTTGGGCCGCTGTGCATCACGATCGCGGCAGGCCCTTCGCGAACGCGAAGAAGGCCTGACACCCAGACCTTAAAACATTTCAAATACGGGATTTCACCCATTTTTTACCATCTTTCCATTTGAGCTCGACCTAGAGGCGATTTGGAGGAGCAATTTCATCACCCTTTCATAGGTTAGTGTACTTTAACTTTTTTCCATTTCCATCATCACCCATTAATTTCTAGACTTAATCTTTGTTCTTCCATGATACAAAACTAGGGATTTAGGAAGAATTGGGGGATTTTTGCAAATTCGGGATTTAGACCTCAATTTGGGATTGGTTTTCGAAACTAATTACATAATCAAACTCGGGGTGAATGGGTAAATGAGTTTTGGTCTGAATCTTGGGTTTTGAGCAAGTAGGCTCGGGGTTAACGTTTTTGACTTTTTCGGAAAAATATAAAAATTTTAACTTTATGTATTATAATTGAATTCCCTGGCCTTATTTGATGTTATTGAGTTGATTTTTGTTAGATTCGGTTGGTTCGGAGGCGGATTTTAGAGGAAAGGCCCCGGTAGAGCTTTGAATTGATTGCGAAGTGAGGTAAGTGTCGTGATTAACCTTGACTTGAGGGAAAAAGGACTTGCTTGCCTATTTACTACGTGTTTAATGTGTGGGTACAATGTATATGTGAGGTGACGAGTACCTATACGTTGTTGTTGGGTTAAAGCATGCGGTAGAACTTGTTTCTTTGTGATTTATTGCCTCTTTAATTATGACATCCATGCTTAGATTAGATTATTACCTATTTGATCATTCCTTCTATATTTATGGATTAATTGTGATGGTTGAGTATTTTGGAAGTTGAGGTTTGGTATCTTAGAATCATTATTGACACAAAGTACATCCTTCACATTATTTATATCCCGAATTCTTATATTCATTACTATATGGTAAGGGAGAGTGTTAAAGCACGAAAGGTGATGTCATGCCATTTTATTACTTCATTTATTGATTAGTACATAGTGAGGAATAGAGATAAAGCACGAAGGGTGATGTTGTGCCATCTATATCAATTATTCATTGTTACATAGGCAAATCGAGAGTAAAAGGACGAAGGGTGATGTTGTGCCATTTCATTCTACTTATGTCATCATTTCATGGTAAGGGTGAGAGTAAAAGCATGAAGGGTGATGTCGTGCCATCTTTATTCCGTATGTTTATCCGTCTTTATTGGTTGATGATTTATTTGACTGTCTTGTATTGTCATTCTTGTCGTAGTTATCGCATCTTGTCCCCCTTTTGCATGTCCCCTCCCAACTATACATATTAAATCTCTATTTGTTGTTGTTTGGTACATATATCTATATTTGCACATGTTTAATTACGTGAGTGTCCTGTCATAGCCTCGCCACTACCTCGTCGAGGTTAGGCTCAACACTTACGGAATACATTAGGTCGGTTGTACTCATTCTACACTTTACACTTCTTGTATAGATTTTGGTATTGGTCCCAGCTGTACGTGAGGTGCACTAGCTCGGATTATCATATTCGGAGACTTGAGGTAGATCTGTTGGCGTCCGCAGACAAGTCCCCTTCCTCTTTCCTCTTTCCTCTTTTACTGTTCATTTCATTCGAAATAGTTGTATTTATTTCAGACTATATATGTAGAACTTCTAGAAGCTCATGCACTTGTGACACTAGATTCGGGTTGTATTAAATATTTTAGATATCATGGTTTCGCACTTTACTTCAGAATTTATTTCAGCTATTTCAGTTTCCTTATTATTATTCAATATGAACTGTTAAAAAAGGATAAACTATTCTAACGTTGGCTTGCCTAGCAAGTGAATATTAGGCGTCATCACGGTCCCTAGGGTGGAATTTTCGAGTCGTAACAAAAACTTTACACACAAGTTTCAATTGATAAAATGAACCTGTTCCAAGTTCCGAAAAAACAATCTGAATCCAATGTCATTAAAGTCAACTCCCATTCAAATTTGTGAACTCTAGCAATCACAACAACTTATATGTTTTCTTTAATCATTAATCGATCAAACTCTTTCGTTGTTCAAGTAATGATTGGTTCTCCATACAGGTACGTAATGTGTCTAATGACTATAGGATCGGGTTTTTGGGTAGATGTGAATGGATCAAGTACAACAATATAGTTTGTGAGTGGTTTAGTAGTTTTAGTAAGCAGATGAACCACCAGCGGGAGAGGCCATGGTAGGAAACTTATGGGTCAACCGTATTAGGATTTTTTGATGAGAGAAAGAGAGCGTTTTCTAAATTAAGTAATATGGCCTCTAATGTTTATTATAACTAAAATTAGTTATTTTTTCTCAATATGTTAAACAATGACTAAACATTAAATAGCAGGCTAAAAGATGCATGGCAAGCTCACACTATTCCTACAACTTACACATCCCAAACAATCAAGAATTTTCTTTCAAATTATGGACGAATTTTTAACTAGCACATTTCATCATATAAATACCATAACATTGATATGGCATGGGAATGTAGGCACCCTTAGAAAGTACAACTAAGTTTGGACAACATCAAACAAATGGCGAAAAAAGAAGATAATAAGCAAAATATAACTGAAATAAAAGTGAATCGAAAAACATGCAAGAATATAGGGAGGAAAGAAGGGAAAAATTGTTAACCTAAAGCAAGAAAGTAAAAAGAGTTGATGATTGCTATCATTCTCAGCACCCCTTTCTGTTAATGTTCTTTAATAGGAAAGCATCAGAAGTGAACGCACTGGATATGATAAAAGAACACACAATGGAGGGCCAGTTTATGACATGGAATGTTCTTTTCTTGTACAATTTAGCTCTCCTTGTTATTCTTTCCTTTCAAGAAGCCATTGCAGTGCCACAGTTCACAGCTTTGTTCGCCTTTGGGGATTCACTTATAGATCCTGGAAATAATAACTATCTCCCAAACTCTTTGGCAAAGGCTAATTATGTACCATATGGAGTTGATTTTATAGGGCCCACTGGGAGATTTTGCAATGGAAGAACCATGATAGATTATTTGGGTAATTTGGATTTGCTCATATATTTTCTCTATTACATTCATCTACAATTAATCTTGTTAAATTTTGTAGGTGATCTGCTAGGACTTCCTCTAATTCCAGCTTATACAGCTACTATCGCCATGGGTAGTGATATTTCGAAAGGAGTAAATTATGCTTCAGCTGCAGCCGGAATTCTAGACGAGACAGGCCATAATCTTGTATAATTTGTCATCAATCTTTACCTTGAACCTTTCTTTTATAGTTTTTTTTATGAGTTTAATAGTCTGTTTGGCCAAACTTCAAAAATCAGGTTATTTTGAGCAGAGCCTTTTTTTCAAAAGTATTTTTGGTGAAAAGCAGTTTGTGTTTGACTAATTAATTTGAAAAGCACTTCTGAGCAGCAATTAGTATTTGAACAAACTTTTAAAAAATACTTCTAAGTGTATTTTTCTCAAAAGTATTTTTCCAAAAAGTGATTTGGGGGAAAGACTATAATTTTCTGTTTCTCCAAAACTGTTTTTTGCAAACACTTTTATTTTCTTCTAAAAGCTTTGCCAAACACTTCAAATTTGGAAGAAAAAAAACAGGCTATAAATTATATCCACTGCAATTGTAAAAAAGGAAACAAAAGATTCTTATACTACAAAATGTAATTTAATTAATTTTAATAGGCTAATTATTATATCTTCTAGGTTTCTAACCTACACTTCATATGGGCTGCTACTTGTAATGAACTTTTAAAAAGATGATAGAGTGATGTGATGATGAAAATATTTTGTACGTATAAAATTAGGTGATGATCGATACTCGTCAAAGTGAGCTAACTCTCAATTCTTAAATTCAAAAAGAAATCGTAAATGAATTCTTCTCCTAAAACTCCTATTGCTTATAACATTAGATGTTTTTTTTAACTAGGGAGAAAGGTTCAGCTTGAATCAACAGATTCAAAATTTTGAAGATACCTTGAATCAACTAAAACAGCAGATGGAAGAGCAAGACTTGAGCTATTATCTTGCAAAGTCGTTGGTTGTAATGAACCTTGGCAACAATGACTACATCAACAACTATTTGCAACCTTCATTGTACACAACGAGTTCCAATTACAAGCCTAGAGATTATGCTGATCTCCTCATAAAGCATTACTCTAGGCAAATCTTGGTAATACGTACTGACCCCTCTTTTAAAAAAAAAAAAAAAACTTTTACTTTAGGGTTTAATTCTGAGTTTAATTTGTCCATTATTTGCAGGCACTTCATGCTATAGGACTAAGGAAGTTCTTATTGGGAGCAATTGGACCACTGGGTTGTATCCCTAGCCAAGTTGGAACTGGTCTTGCTCCACCAGGAAAAGTGTGTCTCTATTGTGAATGAAATGATTGGGATGTTTAATTCACAACTTAGGTTTCTTGTTGATCAGCTAAACAAAGATAACCCTCACTCCATCTTTATTTACGGCAATACTTTTGGAGGATTTATCGAGATATTCAACAATGCCTCTGTTTATGGTAAGATAAAAAACATCCAATAACCTGTCTTATTAGAGAATGGTGCTATTAATTCTCATGGTTGTAGCGTTGCAGGGTTTGAAGTAAAGGACAGAGGATGCTGTGGCGTTGGGAGGCGAATAACATGTCTTCCATTGTCAGTGCCTTGCTTCAATAGAGATCAATACCTCTTTTGGGATGCCTTCCATCCAACACAAGCTGTGAATCAAATTCTTGCTAGGAAGGCATATTCAGGGTCCTTACATGATTGTTATCCCATAAATGTCCAAAAAATGGCTCAGCTCTAAAATTATTTCATTTTAACTTATATATTGTCATGTAGACACACCATTCATGTCTATCATGTGCGCAACAATAAATAATAAATACTGCTCTATTATTGCAGTTAAACAAAAGATTTAGCTTTAAATTTCCCTCTCTTTTTTTTTTAAAAGTACTTTTCTAAAATATATTTTTAAAAAAGAAATAGTTTGTGTTTGACTAATTAATCTTAAAAATACTTTTATAATCTCCATAGAGCTTCTATGCGAAAAATAGAAAAAATAAGAAGTAAATTATGTCTCCATTTGCTAAACACTTTTGTTTAAAGGCTAACTATATATTAAGTACACACCAAAAAATATGAGGATAATTCCTTCCTTTCGGGTGTATACAGTCAAAACCGGGCTCGCCCCTTGCTTGACTAATCGAGACTGAAATATGATAGATTAAGGTCCTACCTCGAGTCGTATCGAACCGAGGTGTGAAGTTATATCGCCAAGCTCGAGACCCTGGGACCGAACAAAATCGAGATCAGGCGAGATCGAGGGAAATTTGCTGAGTCGGATAACAGAAAGACGAAATATCCGCGATCGAGCGTAGATCACTGCGGAGATCTTGGCATGTATCAAGGATAGGCCGATTAATTAGCCAATCATGAGATTTCTTACTTCATTTAGAACTGTATCAAGAGTGGGACTCCCCTACTATATAAAGGGGGTCTCATCATTTGTAAAGGGGATCACATTTACGCAACATAAAGCAATATACTGTCTTTTTCTAGCTTTCATTATCTTGTTACTCTGCTCTTATATCATTTAAAACTTCTCGTGGTTCAAGGGTGTTCAAACTCGAGGGCCAAGGCTATTCGATTCGTTTAGTTTGCATTTATTTCTTTTATCGTCAAATTCAATATTAATATATTCTCTTAATTTGTGCCAAGTTATATCACGTATCCTTAAAAGTGCATATAAATTTAATTTTTATCCGTTTTTAGAGTAAACACCAGGTAATCATAAATTTCAAACTTAAAAATTACTATTAGCCTAGTATTGTGGAATTTGTTCTAAAGGAAGTTCATCTTGTACGATAATAACTACATACTAGTATTAGTATCCCGCACGATGCATGGACACAAATATGAAATTGTGATTTGAGTTATTTGGATTATATACAAATTACTTTAACATTTAAACCTTATAGATAAGATAATTATTAGATGTCAATTAAGAAGCAGTACATGAATTGTTTCTCATATCTCCTACCGCTTATTTGGATGGTTGTTACATATTGTATTGTATCGTATTGTTACTTCAAATACAATATTTGTTTTGATTGTTACTTAATTTTATTGTATCGTATCGTTAAATCCAACGTTACATAACGACGAAAAGTGTCACTTTATGAAACGACGGATTTGGTATAGTGACGTCGTTTCCTTACTTTTTTCTCTCATATTGCCCTTCCTTATTATTAAATAATCATATTTTATCATTTACCCTACTTTTTTATATAATAATTCTACTCTGTATCCTATTTTTTCTTAGCAATATTACAAGTTTATTCTTCATATTGTTAGTGTGTGATATCATGAAACGACGACAAACGTTACAATCTATCCAAACATTGTGTTCATCAAATAATACAATACAAAGTAGTACAATACAATATGATGCATTATAAAATGACATGTAACAATAATCCAAACAAGCCGCTAGTGGACAACTTGTTATGTGTGTGTGTGTGTGTAACAAGCCATGTCACTTGATTTAGTATTTGCATTTTATTCCATGTTCAATATTAAAGAATATTAAACATATCTGTGATGACCCGATAGATCATTTGTAGTTTCACCTTTCATTTCTGTATTCCGAGACCTCGAATAGCTCTGTTTAGCCTTCCTCAATTTGTGTGCGTCGTCCGTGTCCTTTTCTCGGAAGGTTTTTATGAGAAAATTGATGAAAATGTAAAATCGTGCTTTAAAACTCATTTGAGTTGATTTCGGTCAACGTTTTGAGCAAACGGACTCGGGTCAGTATTTTGACTATCTCGGTGGGTCCGTATCATGATTTGGAACTTGGGCATTTGCCCGAAATCGAATTTAGAAGTCTCTAACTTAATTTAACATAATTTATTGAAAACTAGAAGTTTAAAGGTTTAAAGAATTCCTAAGTTTGATCGTAGGTTGACTTTGTTTCTACCGCGTTCGGATTACGATTTTGGAACTTGGTATAAGTTCATTTCAGTATTTATGACTTATCTACAAAATTTGGTGCAAAACGGAGTTGATCTGACGTGATTCAGACGTCCAGTTTAAAAATTTAAAGTTCTTAAGTTTCTTTGAAAATCTCATTGTTTTGGTGTCTGATTCATAGTTATAGGTGTTATTTTGGTGTTTTGATCATGCGATCAAGTTTGTATGATGTTATTACACTTGTGTGCATGTTTGGGTTGGAGCCCGAGGGACTCGGGTGAGTTTCGGATAGGCTACAGAGTGATTGTGGACTTAGAAGAATAACTAATGCATGTTTGTTTCTGGTGTCGGACTGCATATCTCGCATTTGTTGTACGACTCTCTAGAAACCGCAATGTTAACTGTGTACCCCGGTCAGAGATGATAGATACCGGCATGCAATGAAGCTTGACAATCTCGTGAATATAAACCTGAGCCAGCTGCTCCGAAGAGTAAGTAGTCACCACTGGAATGAAATGAGCTGACTTGGTCAATCTATCCACAATCACACAAACTGCATCGAACTTCCTCTGAGTCTGTGGAAGCCCAACAACAAAATCCATAGTTATCTGCTTCCATTTACACTACGAAATCTCTAGCTTCTGAAGCAATCCACCTGGCCGCTAATGCTCATACTTCACTTGCTGACAATTTAGGCATCGAGATACATACTCCACTATGTCCTTCATTCTCCTCTACCAATAATGCTGCCTCACGTCCTGATACATCTTCGAGGCACCTGGATGAATGGAGTACCGCAAACTGAAAGCCTCCTGGAGAATCAACTCACGCAAACCATCTACATTGGGCACACATAGCTTGCCTTGCATCCGTAATACACCGTCATCTCAAATAGTGACATCTTTGGCATCGCACGGCTCGGCTTGACTTAGAAACATCCAATGTAACATACTGGTAGACCAAGTCCTGAACATCCAAGGCTAATGGCCTCTCTGGTACCGGTAGCTATGCTAAACTGCCCAAACTCTCCGCCTTGCGACTTAAGGCATCGGCCACCACATTGTCCTTTCCGGGATGATATAGAATGGTGATATCATAGTCCTTAAGCAACTCTAACTGCCTCCGCTACCGCAAGTTAAGATCCTTCTGTTTGAACAGATGTTGTAAACTCCGGTGGTCGGTGTAGACCTCACTAGGGACACCATACAAATAGTGCCACAAAATATTCAAGGCATGAATAATAGCTGCTAACTCAAGGTCATGGACAGGATAGGCAATCACCCTACCGTCCTGCATCATCACTGTGTCGAGACCAATGCGCGACGCATCACAATACACAGTATAAGTCCCCGAACCCGGAGGCAACGCCAACACTGGGGCTGTGGTCAAAGTTGTCTTGAGCTTTTGAAAGCTCTCCTCACACTCTTTAGTCCATCTGAACAGAGCACCCTTCTGGGTTAGTCTGGTCATAGGTTCTGCAATAGACAAGAAACCCTCTACAAATCGACAGCAATACCCCGCCAAACCCAGAAAACTCCGGATCTCAGTAGCTGAAGACGGTCTAGGCCAACTCTACACTGCTTCAATCTTCTTCAGATCTACCTTGATCCCCTTACTCGATACTATATGACCCAAAAATGCCACTGAATCAAGTCAGAATTCACACTTTAAAAATTTTGCATACAACTTCTTTTCTCTCAAGGTCTGAAGCATAGTCCTCAGGTGCTGCTCCTGATCCTCCTGGCTCCAGGAGTACACCAGAATGTCGTAAATAAACACAATGATGAGTGATTCAAGATAGGGCTGAAATAAACTGTTCATCAAGTGCATGAATGTTGTTGGGGCATTGGTCAGCCCAAAAGACATTACAAGGAACTCGTAATGTCCATACCGAGTCCTGAAGGCAGTCTTTAGGATATCTGGCTCCCGATAATCAATACACATTGAACCGTCCTTGTTCAACTAGCGATAATCAATACACATTCGCATAGAACCGTCCTTTTTCTTTACAAATAAGATTGGAGCACCCCAAGGTGACACACTGGGCTGAATGAAGGCCTTAGCAAGCAACTCTTGCAACTGCTCATTTAACTCTTCAAACTTTGCTGGGGCATACAATAGGGTGGAATAGAAATGGGCTGAGTGCCCGGTAACAAATCAATACCAAAGTCGATATCTCTGTCGGGCGACATGCTCGGAAGATCTACCGAGAATACATCTGGATAATCCCTCACTACCAGAACTGACTCGATGGTAGAAGTATCAACACTGACATCTCTCAAATATGCCAGATACACATCACACCCCTTCTCAACCATCTATTGAGACTTTAGAAATGAAATAACCATGCTAGGAATATAATCTAAAGTACATCTCCACTCTAATTGTTACAAGCCTATCATAGCCAACGTCACAGTCTTTGCATGACAATCAAGGATAGAATGATAGGGAAAAAACTAGTCCATGCCCAAAATAACATCAAAATCTACCATACTGAGCAATAATAAATCGGCTCTGGTCTCAAAACCACTAAGAACAACCAAACACGACCGATACACACGGTTAACAACAATAAAATCTCCCACAGGTGTGGACACATAGATAGGAGAACTCAAAGAATCATGGGATATACCCAAATACGGAGCAAAATAAGATAACACATAGGAATAAGTGGAGCCTGGATCACAAAATACTGATGCATCTCTATGACAAACTGGAACAGTACCTGTGATGACTGAGTCTGATGCAACTACCTCCGTTCTAGCAGGAAAAGCATAATATATGGTCTGGCCTCCCCCTCTAGGGTGACCTCTACCTGCTCGACCTCCACCTCAAGTTGTCTATGCAGGTGGAGTGACAACCGGTACGGTAACCATGGACTGAGGACCCGGTGGAGCACGCGGAGCCTAAGTAGTCTTTGGAGGTGCACCCCTCGTGAGTCTGGGGCAATCCCTCACCATATAATGAGTGTTACGACACTCAAAGCAAGCTCTCGGAGGGCGTGGCTACTGGGGCTAGCTCAGGCCTGATCGGCTGGTATAACTGTTGAAAGCACCCCGTGCAGGAGGTGCACTAGAAAATAGTGGTGCATAATAGAGAGCGTGAGGCCTAAGAGTGGCCGGAATATCTCTAGAAGCTGGAAGTGTTGAATGAACAGGGTGACTCGATTTTTTTAATTCAAAAGGACGGAGAATAAATAGCTTATTCATAATCTTATAGGCCCCCCTACCATGACAAGCTGCAACTGAGGCACGGGTACCACTATATGTGCCAGACTCTCGATACCTCTTGGCCTCCCTCTCCTCTCTCTCCCGGGTCAGCATACCCTCCAATCTCCTAGCGATCCCTACTACCAGCTAGTATGTTATGTCCATCTCCTACTCTTGGGCCATGCTAAATTTGATACTAGGGTTGAGCCCCTCGATAAATCGACGGACCTGCTGTCTAACAGTAGCAACTAGGGCTGGTGCATGCCTAGCCAAATCACTGAACCGGACCTCAGACTCTGACATGGTCATAGAACCCTAGCGCAACTGCTCAAACTCTGCGCGTCGTGCATCTTTGAGACTCTGGGGAACATACTCCTTCAAGAACATATCTGAGAACTGAGTCCAAGTGAGTGAAGCTACCTTGGCCGAACTACCCAACTCATATGATTGCCACCATTGATAGGCCGCTCCCTTAAGCTGGAACGTAGTGAAAGCAACCCCACTAGACTCCGCAATACCCATAGTACGGAGGATACGGTGGCACTCCTCAAGAAAACCTGGGCATCCTCTGACGCCAAGCCACTGAAAGTAGGAGGGTGGTACTTCTTGTACCTCTCGAGCCTGAGTTGCTCCCCCTTAGAAGTTGTTGCCCTAACCTTGGGCTAAACTGGGCTACCGGTTGTACTGGTATGACATCTTGGACCTGATCAACCTGAAACCGCTGCTCTGGGGTACGAGTGGTGGGAATCTGTGCTCATCCCCCGATCTGAGATATGGTAGGAGCAAGTGGTATCATCCCTACTTGAGCCAAGGTGCCGAACATGCTCAGAAACTGGGCGAGGGTCTCATGAAGAGCTGGTGCAGTAACAGGCATCTCAGGTGCCTGCCTTCCAACTGGTGGATCCTCTGTAGCAGCTCGTGCGGGTGCTCTGGCTGCACCACATGGACGTCATCGGCCTCTACCCTAACCTCGGCCTCTCATGGCTTTAGTAGGGGGCGCGGGTGTCTGGTCATCTCATCCAGTTGTACGTGTCCTCACCATCAGTGAGATAATAGAGAGACATAAATTTCGGATCTGAAGTCAAAGCTTTCGCACGATAAGGAATTAAAGAAGTGAAGTTTTTCCTAACAGATTCATATCCTCTCGAAGATAGGTACAGATGTCTCCATACCGATCCGCGAGACTCTACTAAACCTGGTTGTGACTCATAACACCTATGAACCTAGAGCTCTGATGCCAACTTGTCACAATCCCAAATCCCCTCTGTAGGATGTCGTGATGGCACCTAGTCTCTAAGACTAGGTAAGCCTAACAAAATATGCGGAATAACGGAATAATAATTTAAATCTCAAAACGTCAACAACAATATGAAATGAAATATGTAACTCAATATGTACATCTCCCAAAAGCCGGTGTAAATACAAGTCACAAGCTCTAGATACAATGCTGAACAATCCTATATATCAATGTCTATCAAAAATATAAAGAAATAAGGAAGAACATGGTAGAAGGGGACTCTGAGGCCTACAAATGCGGGTAGGTGTACCTTGAATTATCCAAAGGACAAGCAACTCAATGCGCTAATACCGAGGCTGATAGGATGTACCTGGATCTACACAAAACATGTGCAAAAGCGTAGTATGAGTACACCATAACGTTACCAAGTAAGTGCCAAGCCTAACCTCGGTAGAGTAGTGATGAGGTCAGGTCAAGACCCTACTGGAGATAATAAGAAACAAACAGAAGATATAATGATATAATAAAAATGACAGTGAAGTGAACAATAAAGAATTTACGGGAAGTAACAACATGGAATCAAGGAAAGCTAATACAACACGAAAGGAAAACAAGAATTTTACATGTTAAGGTAACAACAAAAAAACAATACAGCAAATAAAGAAGATCAACAGGGTCACTCCCGAAGTACCGCCTCATAGTCCCGAATCATAAAATAACTCACAATCTTTCCTTATATCACCGCGGGAGCCTTTATATTTGGTTTTGAAGATCATTTTTCCAAAATAGCATCCCGCGTTTTAGCCCACCTTATCACACCACATGGCTTCTAGTAGTTCCCCTACTAGCCACGTGTATCAAGCCCTCCTTATCTCACCGCACGAGTTTCAACACCCAAACCTTATATAACCACATGTGTATCAATAATCACAATGGCACGGCAGCAATGTCGTGCAAACAATAACAATCGCACGGCAGAAACCTCGTACAACAATGACAACAGCACGGCAGAAACCTCATGTAAACAACCAAACAATCACCTCAACAATAACATGAAAGACAAAAGACAACAACTACATAAAGGATATTTCATAACTTACACCTTGCCTCAAAAGAACCACAGCCTTGCCATTCAACACCAAACTCAACAGCAAGATATCTCAAGGATAGCAATTTCAAGTAAAGAATTCCACAGTTAAGTAATGAATATGGAAATTAAGAAAAGTAAGTAATTCAACTAAACATGTGATACAAATTACAAATAGGAGATAAGACAAGTAGACATGTGAAATTAGGCTAAACATGATGACTACAACATGCTAAAGTAACTCAATTAAGGCATGAAAGGAAACTACGTAGCTAAAATCGGAATTCCAACATTTAGCTCGTGTACTCACTTGTCACCTTGCGTACACAGCCTTCACATATCACAAATTATCGCCACAGTACCAAATCCTAAGGGGAATTTCCCCACACAAGGTTAGACAAGTTACTTACCTCAAACCACGCTCAATCAATCAATTAGAAGGCCTTTCGCTCATTTTTCTAACTTCGAAAGGCTCGAATCTAGACAAAACAATTCAATACTATAAATATAAGTATAGGAAACTAATTTAAATAATGAAATAATGATCTTAGCTAAGAATTAAAAATTTGCTCCAAAAAGTCGACTTGGGCCCACATCTCGAAACCCGACCAAAATAATTAAAATTCGAACACCCATTCGATATCAAGTCCAATTATACAAGAATTACACAAATCCGATACCAAAATCTCGCTCAAATCCCCAAAATTCGACCTAAGAAGTTTCCTCCATTTTCCCTAACTTTTCAACCCAAATCTGTAATTAAATGATGAAATCAAAGATAGATTTATGGAATTTAATCAAAAACGAGTTAAGAATTCTTACCCCAACAATAGCTATGAAAATCCCTCAAACATTCGCCTTAAACCTAGCTCTAAAAGTCCAAATTGTGTAATATGAAATAAACCCTCGATTTTGAAACTTAAGTATGCCGCCCAGTTATTTACACATCGCTATCGCGTAAATCCTCTTGTGATCGTGTAAGATAAATTTCTGCCCAACTCAACTAAAGCTTCGCGATCGTGCAAAAGCACACGTGAATGCAGATAACAACACTACCTGAACATCGCGTTCGCATCACCGGCTACATGATCGCGTAGCATAACTGCCTCAGCCCCAGCTTTTCCAATTCTACTATGCGAACGCGAACTTCTCCACGCATATGCAATTAACTGCAAGCCAAACCTCTGTGATCGCATACTTCTCTCTGCAACGCATAGAGTAAAAACCATCAGACTATAAAAACCCCTTCGCGATTGCGGTTCAAACCACGCGATCGCATAGAAGGAAACCAGAAGCACCAGATTCAGTAACTCCTCAACGATCTGAAATGCGCCGAACATGGTCCGAATCACACCCGAGGCCCTGGGACCTCAACCAAACATACCATCAAGCACTAAAACACGATACAAACTTATTTGAGACCTTAAATCACATCCAACTACATAAAAAACATGAATCGCACCCCAATTCAAGCCTAATGAACTTATAAACTTTTAACTTCTACATTTGATGCCGAACCTTATCAAATCAAGTACGATTGATCTCAAATTTTGCACACAATTCATAAATGCCATTACAGACCTACTCCAACTTCCGGAATCGGAATCCGACTCCGATATCAAAAAGTCCACTCCCGGTCAAACTTTCCAAAATCTTCCAACTTTCGCCACTTAACGCCGAAATGACCTATGGACCTCCAAATCAATACCCAGACACGCTCCTAAAACCAAAATCACCCCACGGAGCTATTGGAATCGCCAAAACTCTATTATGGATTCATCTTCATACAAGCCAAACTACGGTCAACTCCTACGGCATAAACTTCCTAATTAGGGACTATGTGTCCTATTTCACTATGAAACTCTCCCGAACACGACACCAAGTACCCCGGCAAGTCACATAAGCAAAAATTGAAATAGAGGGAGCAATAATTAGGGGATCAGGGCTAATACTCTCAAAACAACCAGCCAAGTCATTACACAAGTACTGCTCATGATCTTCCCGGCTGTGGGAGTACACAAAAATGTCGTCAATAAAAACAATGAAGAATGAATCAAGATATGGATAGAATATACTGTTCATCAGGTGCATAAATGTTGTTGGGTCATTGGTCAGCCCAAATGATATCATAAGGAACTCGTAATGACCATATCGAGTCCTAAAGGCAGTCTTCAGAATATACGGGTCCTGAATCTTTAATTGATGATAATCTGATCGTAAATCAATCTATGAGAACACTTTGGCACCCTATAGCTAATCAAATAGGTCATCAATGCGTGCAATGGATACATGTTCTTCATTGTAACCTTGTTCAACTGCCAATAATCAATACACATGTGCATAGAATCATCCTTCTTCTTCACAGAAAAAATCAGAGCAGCCCAAGGAGACACACTAGGCCGAATAAACCCATTATCAAGCAACTCTTGCAACTACTCCTTTAACTCATTCAACTCCGCTAGAGCCATACAATATGGTAGAATAGAAATGGGTTGAGTGCCCGACAATAAGTTAATACCAAAATCGATATCCCTATCATGCGACATGCACGGAAGATCCACTGGAAATACATCTGGGAAGTCTCTCACTACTGGAGCTGACTCAACGGTAGGAGTATCAGCATTGACATCCCTCATAAAGGCTAGATAAACATCACATCCCTTCTTAACCATCTGGTGAGCCTTTAGAAATGACACAACCCTGCTAGAAACATAATCTAATGCACCACTACTCTAATCGTGGCAAACTTGTTGTAGCCAATGTTACAGTCTTGGCGTGATAATCTAGAATAACATTATAGGGCGACAGCTAGTCCATGCCCAAGATAACATCAAATTCTACCATACTAAGTAACAATAGATCAACTATGATCTCAAAACCACTAATAACAACTAAGCATGACCGATACACATTGTACATAAAAAAAGAATCTCCTACAGGCCTGGACACATAAACAAGAGAACTTAAAGAATCACGAGATATATCCAAATATGAAGCAAAGTAAGATGACACATATGAATAAGTGGATCTCGTATCAAATAAGACTGATGTATCTCCATGGAAAACCAGAACCATACCTAAAATGACTGCGTCTGAAGTAACTTCCTTCATCCTACCCAGAAAAACATAGAATTTGGCTTGGCCTCCCTCTCTAGGGAGACCTCTACCCGCCCATCCCCCACCCCTAGCTGGCTGTGCAGGTGGAGCGACAACTAGGGTAGCAACCATGGCCTGAGAAGTATGTAGACCTGACTGAATCCGTGGAGCCTGAGTAGTCTATGGAGGTGCAACCTTCTTGACTCTGGAATAGTCTCTAACCATATGACGGGTATCCCCTCACTCAAATTAAGCTCTCGATGGGCGTGGTTGCTGGGACTGGCTCAGGACTGGTTGGTTGGACTGACCGCTGAAGGCACCCCGTGTAGAAGGTGAACTAGAAAGTGGCTGAACAAAGTGTGAAACCTGAGACCTCAGAATAGCCAGAGCACCACTAGAAGTTGGTAGTGCTGAGTGAACTGGATGACTCACATAGCCTCTACCATGACGGGCTGTAGTTGCAGCATGGCCACCACAAAATCCTCTAGTACCTTGAGGCTTTTTGGCTTCCCTGTCCTCTCTCTAACGGTCCTGCATACCCTCCAACCTCTGTGCAATCTATACCACCTGCTCATATGGGGTATCTGTCTCCAACTCTCTAGCTATGATGAATCTAATACCATAGTTGAGCCTCTCGATAAATTGGCGGACTCGCTCTCTGACTATAGAAACTAAGGCAGGTACATGTCTGGATAAGTCACTAAATTAGATAGCATAATCTGACACTGTCATAGTACCCTGGCGCAGCTGCCCAAACTCTGTGTGCCATACATCCTGAAAGGTTTGAGGAACAAACTCTCTCAAGAACAGCTTTGAAAACTGAGTCTATGTAAGTGAAGCTGCATCAGCTGGGCTACACTCCTCGTACACCCATAACCACTTATATGCTGCTCCTGACAGCTGGAAAGTGGTGAAAGAAACCCCGCTCGTCTCCACAATACCCATGGTGCGGAGAATACGGTGGCACTCCTCTAGAAAATCATGTGCATCCTCTGAAGCCAAACCATTAAAAGTTTCGTGATACTTCTTGAACCTCTCAAGTCTAAGCCGCTCATCCTCAGATAATTCTGCTCTAACCTCGAGCCGAACCGGAATAGCATGATGTACTGGTATAACCTTTAGGAGCTATTGGTGAGTTCTCTATCTCAGCTTGGGCAGGTGCTCTAGCTGCACCATATGCCCCTTCTTGGCCTCTGCCCTGGCCCCAGCCTCTCGCAGCTCTAGCAGGGGTGCGGGTGTCTGATCGTCATATCCAGCAGTGCGTGTCCTCACCATCCGTGAGAGAATAGAAAATCAATGGTCTAGTTTTCGAAGTCAACCAATTTGCACGATAAGGAATCAAAGAAATGAAATTTCCTAACAGTTCTGTAGCCTTTCGAAGATAAGTAAAGAGGTCTCCGTACTGATCCCCAAGACTCTAATAAAGCTACTTATGTCACGTAATATCTATGAACCTAGAGCTTTGATACCAACTTGTTACGACCCTAATTTTGCTCCGTAAGATGTCGTGATCACACCTAGTCTCTACGACTAGATAAGCCTAACATGCATAGAGAAATAGTAGAAATACTAATAAAACTTCAAATAAAACCTTCATACTATAATAATAACTCAACAATACAATAGTCAAAATGTTCTCCAAAACCTGGTGGAACGGAGTCACAAGCTCTAAAAGATAGTACTACTAGTCTCGAACTACAATACAGATTGAAACAAGAAAGAAATAGCGAAATGTCTAAAATAGAAGGGGACTCCAAATAATGTGGACGTAGAGCAGGTATACCTTGAAGTATCCAAAAGTAGCTACTCAAATCAACTCTAGCGTGTAGCATGGGCAGACGTACCTAGATCTACACAAAAAGATGTGCAGAAGCGTAGTATGAGTACACCACAATGATACCCAGTAATTATCAAGCCTAAGACACCTGATAGGATGTAATAAACAATATGAAAACATAATAACGATAAATAATAGAAGGCAGAGAAATAACTGATACGAAACAAATTAATAGCATGAACTAAAACCAAAATTTGTAAGCATGGAGATAACATAAAGGAATCAATTAAGGAGAACCACAATGATTATATACAGACAATAACTGATAGAACAAGGAAGAACAAAACAACAAGAAGTGTTTCCACCAAAAACTCTTTGCAATATGAGTTAAACAACAACAATCACAATGAGGTACTGCCTCGTGCACAGTAAGAACCACAACCAAGGTACCGCCTCGTATATATATCAAGAATCACAATTGGGGTACCGCCTCGTATTCACATTTCTCAATTTCAATCACCATATTTTCTTATACCACAGCGTGAGCCTTACATTTAAATAGTTTTGAAAATATTTTTCCCGAAATAACTACATGCACTTTATCCCACCTTATGACGCTGCGTGGCTTCACGTAATTCCTTTACAAGCAACGCACATAAGTCTCACCTTATACCGACGCATGCACATTAACCCATATCCTTATACCACCGCATGCACATCAATATCACATCATAATAATAACTCACACCACAAGTGCCCATATGTCATAACTTGCCAATAATCAACAATATCAATGTTTCCATATCAATAGAAAATGGCTCAACCATAATGTGTATAAGAATATCAATAATAACAATGAATGTAAAATTCTCAACAAGAAAAATGTCTCAACAATTAACACTTCACCTCAATGTGATAACAACTTTCACAACTTCAACACCAATAACTTAACAAGGAGAAAAATAATGTGTAAATACGAAACTAAATAAGAATAACTCACAATAGAAGATATAGCTTATACCGATGACTTCAAATAAGGATAATCAACAATGAAAGAGATAACATATAACAATGAGAGAGGCAGCAAGTTCAACTAAAGCATAAGAGAAAAATATCAAGTAAGATGTGAACAAGTATTAACAAAATCTTAAGGCATATAAGGATAAACTAACACAAACAAGAGTGGATTGACTATGAGAATTTACAACATGATATGACCATTCAATTAAAGAATGGAAGAAGTCTAAGTAGCCTAAACCGGATAATTATCACATATAACCTGTGTACCCAGTCATCACCTTGTGTACATGGCTTTCACAAAGAATAAATGACACAATCAATACTAATTCCTAAGGGGTAGTTTCTCCAACACAATGTTAGACAAGATACCTAACTAGGCCAATTCAACCCCCGGAAATATTTTTACCCCTAAAATGTGCCTCCACACGGCTCAAATCTAACCAAAATTGACTTAACATCATCAAACAATGCTATGGAAATCAATTACAATAGATAAAGATATGATCTTTATACTTTTCCCAAAAGGTCAACAAAAGTCAACCCGAGACTCGCCCCGTCAAAACCAGGGTCCAATGGTAGATTCCGATTATCCATGACCCCACGAGTTCATATATGTGATTAGTTTCAAATTTTGTGTAACGACCCGATCGGTCATTTTGCTTTATATGTCCCAGTTCCCCTAAATAAGACTCCATGTATGTGCTTTTATTGTTTTATGACGTGCGGGAATGGTTAGCTCGACATTTGGAAGGGTTCGGGTTGAAATCGAAACACTTGGTTCCTTAAGGTTGGAAAAAAGGGCTAAGTTTGACTTTGGTTAATGTTTTGAGTAAACAACCTCGTAACCGTGATTTGATGGTCCCAATAGGTCGGTATGATGATTTTGGACTTGGGCATATGTTCAAATCGGGTTTTGGATGACCCGGGAGCATTTCGACGCTTAATATTGAATATTGACTTATTGAAGGTTTAAAAGTTCCTTAAATTTGGTTTGTAGTAGGTTTTGATGTTATTGAGGTCTGTTTGGGATTCCGAGCTTGGGAATAGTTCCGTGTGGTTATTTAAGACCTGAACAAAAAAAATTGAAGTCATTCCGAGTAGTTTAGGTATGATTCGGTGTGTTTGGAGCTAGTTGGAAGAACTTGAAGTTCATAAGTTGAATCAATTTGGTTTGGGATGTGATTCTTAGTTTTGGTGTTGTTTTCCGTATTCCGAGAGTTCAAGCAAGACCGTCTCATGTTTACGGACTTGTTGGTATGTTTGGTCGAGGCTTCGGGGGCAATCCGGGCGATGCACTGATTAAAGCCGCAGGTGCGAGCCCACAGGTGCGTGTATTTGGTTGCAGAAGCAGCCTTGGAACATTTGTCCAGTGGTCCGCAGAAGCGATGAGGCGTGCGCAGAAGCGGCCTCGCTTCTGCGATGAAGAGCCGCAGGTGCGCGATGTCCGTAGATGTGCTTCGCATCCGTAGAAGCGGGATCCCATCCGCAGAAGTAGCCAGGACTGGGCCTGTGGAATTCCGTAGAAGCGGACCTAGTTCAGCAGAAATGGTACCGCAGGTGCGGCCCAGGGACCGCAAGTGCAAAAGTTCTGCTGGGCAGAACCTTCATTTAAGTCGGGACTCAGCTATTTTTGAGTCCATTTATTCCATACTTGGGTGATTTTGGAGCTTTACAGAGAGGGATTTCAACCCAGCTATATAAGTGAAGTAAATTATACCTAATGTAAGTTAAATACATAGATTATGGGTAGATATTAACATGTAAATTTGTGAAAATTATGTGTTTAGATGAAAAACTTAGGTTTTGATCAAAATGGGGTTAAGCCACGATAATGGTTATGGAATTGACTGAAAATTATATGTTTGCGTTTGTGAGGTTATGGGTAACAACTTTCTTCGAAAATTCCCGGAATCCGGTCATGTGGGCCCGGGGATGAATTTTAGGAATCCTTCAAATAGGGTTGGGTAATCACTCTAATAGTTAGAATGTGAACTTTTGAACATATATTGATTGATTTGTAAAACATTTGACTAGTTTTGGATTGTTCGGCACCGAGTTGAGGCTTTAGAGTAAATTTGAGGTTGGAAAGTGAATGTTGAGACGAGGTAAGTCTCTTGTCTAACCTTGTAAGAGGGAAATTACCCCATAGGTGTTCTAAATCAATGTTTGCTTCTAATTGTGGGGGCTACGTACATACGAGGTGACGAGAGTCTATGCATAACTACTAATTATGCTTATGTCCGGGTAGTTTTAGGACCCAAATCATGAATTACTTAAAATGTTTGCACCCTACTTGTTAATTAAAGTGCCTAAATTATATTTTAACTTGTCTGAGGAATTGTGGAAGACCGTTAATGGAATTTTTATTACATTGTATGTTCTCTTTTAATAACATTTAAGTCAAATGCTTATAAAGTATCCTCTCTTCTTATGGAGCGGGATGAACGCCTCGGCAGTAGATAGATGCATTTATGATTCGTGCCGCTCGACCCTCGGCAGTGTACACATTATTCTGGATCAGGCCGTACGAACTCGGCATAATCGGGCGTGTTAATACTGAGAGTTTAATTATACATTTGATATCATTTCATGGCTTGAGAGGTTAAAAGTATACATGATGGAATTAATTTGGGACTTACCATATGTGAAAGAATTATTTACTTCTGCTTGTTATTTAGTTATTATTTTGATTACATAACCCATGCTTATTTAGAACTTCTGTACTTTTATTGGTCGTCCATAGTAAGTGTCGATGTCGACCCCTTGTCACTACTTCTTCGAGGTTAGAATTGATACTTACTGGGTACATGTTGTTTATCTACTCACGCTACACTTCTGCACTAACCATGCAGGATCTGAGGCAGGTGCATCTTGTGGACATACTGGCGCACACCCTCGTTACCCGGAGGTCTAGTGGTGAGCTGCTTCCTGAGCCGTTCCGCAGCACCTAGAGTCTCTCCTTCACATTTATTTCTGTCTATTGTCATTTCAGACAATGGCTATAGTTATGAGCAGGCCTATATGAGAATTGTGTTGTGACAATATGGTCTTAGAGCCCTAGGTTCATATATGTCTCACAAGTTATAAGCAGGCCTAATAGAGTCTTACGGATCGGTGTGGAGACGTTTGTACTTATCTTGGAGAGGATATAGGGTGTTAGGAAACTACTCTTTCTTCATCTCCTATCCTGCAGTTGATGTGGTACTAACTATCTTTCTCTTATTCTCTCACAGATTGTGAGAACATGCGCGGCGGATATTCCAGACCATGGAGGAGCTGCTCCCCCTCTTGCTAGAGGTCGAGGGAGCGCTCCATCCCATGGTAAGGGACGGGGACGTCCCAGAGTTGCTCTAGTTATGCCGTCGGTGGATCCAGTAGAGGATCCTATTATTGAGAAATAGGGCGAGGTGCCTGCAGCAGAGCCAGCCCCGGTGGATTTCATGTCCGCGTCGAGATTCCAGGAGGTCATAGGCCATATGTTGCGGTTCATGGATTCTATGACTCATGTTGGCCTATTTCGAGTAGACCCAGCCATATCTCGGTAGGAGGGGCAGCACAGACCCCTACCGCTCAGGCTCCAAGGCATGCAACAGCCTTATATCAGACCCTGGGCGCACTACCCGTGGGTGGAGCTCAGCCAGTTGCAGCAGCTATACCTAATCCCAGACCAGTTGCGGCTGGCGATCCGCAGAAACTATTGGACAAATGGACCAGGCTTCATCCTCATGCCTTTGGAGGTGAGCAACATGAGGACCCCCAGGACTTTATTGATTGGTGCAGGGACAGACTGCATAACATGAGGATATTGGAGCCTCATGGGATGGACTTCACCACCTTTCATCTGAAGGGTAAGGCCCGTAGATGGTGGCAGTCCTATCTTCTTGGTAGACTAGCAGGTTCCCCTCCCATGACATAGGATCAGTGCACACGTCTCTTCTTGGATAGATATATTCCACCCTCTCAAAGGGAAGAGTTGTGGTTGCAGTTTAAGCAGCTCCAGCAGGGTTAGATGTCGGTGACCGACTATAAGGCGAGATTCTCTAAGTTGTCTCTCCATGCACTTATGATACTTCCTACCGATGCAGAGAGAGTGCAGAAGTTTGTTGTGTGGTTGTACTCTGGTATCCATGCCACCATGGCTCGAGAGGTGGAGATGCGGACTTCTTACGGGTTGGTTGTGAAGATAGCTCGGAGGATCGAGGGTGTCCGTCAGCAGAGCCAAGAGCAGGAAAAGAGAGATAAGCGGTTTCGGAGAGTTCAGTGTTGCCCCAGCTGGGGGCAAGGGTCAGTTCGTGAGGGGTCAATCTACCAGGACCACATATCCAGCACCGCCACCTCCTCAGGGTAATCCAGTGCGACCTTATTTCAGTGCCATGACAGAGAGTTCTTACCGCCCACCAACTATCCAGGGTTCCTCCAGTGGGTATTCAGGCCATTAGGGTAAAACTTCAGGTCAGCAGTCCACCGTACCGAGAGGTTGTTTCAATTGCGAGGATCTCAGTCATGAGCGGAGGTTCATCCCCAGGCTTCAGGGCAAGGCAGTACAACATGGTCAGCAGCCTGTTATTCCATCACCAGCTGCCCCACGAGCCGTCCGACCACCCAGGACGGAGAGCAGGTGGGTAGGGGTCATCCTAGAGGTAGAGGCTAGTCGGGTGGAGGCCAACCAGGTGGCACTCCAGCTAGGTTCTATGCTTTTTCGGCCAGACCAGATGCAGTGGCCTCAGATACCGTGATCACAGGTATTATGTCTGTCTGCGGTAGGGATGCTTCAGTACTATTTGACCCAGGATCTACATATTTATGTGTTTCATCTCTGTTTTCTCATTTCCTAGGAGTTCCTCGTGAATCCTTGGGTACTCTTGTCTATGTGTCCACTCCTGTGGGCGATTCTGTTGTTATGGATTAGATATACCAGTCCTGCATTATTACATTATGTGGTTATGATACAAGAGCGGATCTTATGTTGCTTGATATGACTAACTTTGAGGTCATCCTGGGCATGGACTGGTTTTCTCCGTATCACGTGATCCTGGATTGCCATTCCAAGACTATTACCTTGGCGATGCTAGAGTTTCCTAGATTGGAGTGGAAGGGGTTGTCTATCAGTACATCTAGTCGGGTTATTTCTTTTCTGAAGGCTCAACACATGGTAGAGAAGGGTTGTTTGGCTTATCTGGCCTATGTTTGGGATACTACTACAGAGACTCCGGCGATTGATTCAGTGCCCGTGGTCTGGGAGTTCTCCGATATGTTTCCTTCTAATCTTCCAGGCATGCCACCAGATTGTAATATCGATTTCTGTATTGATTTGGCTCCAGGTACCCAGCGTATATCTATCCCGCCATACCTCATGGCTCTGAAAGAGTTGAAGTAGCTACTTGAGGAGTTGCTAGCAAAAGGGTTCATCAGGCCAAGTGTATCGCCTTAGGGTGCACCCATGTTATTTGTGAAGAAGAAAGAAGGGACTATGCGGATGTGCATTGACTACCGCCAGTTGAACAAGGTTCAAGAGCAAGTACCTGTTTCCGCTTATTTATGATTTGTTTGACTAGTTGCAGGGTGCCAGGTTGTTCTCTAAGATCGATTTGAGATCGGGGTACCATCAGTTGAAGATTCGGGATTCGGATATTCCGAAGACTGCTTTCCGGACTAGATATGGCCATTATGAGTTTCTAGTGATGATCTTCGGTTTGACTAATACCCCCGTGTTGTTTATGGATTTGATGAATCGGGTATTCAGGCCATACATTGATTCATTTGTCATTGTCTTCATTCATGACATTTTGATCTACTCACATAGCATGAAGGAGCACGAGCAACATTTGAGAGTGGTGCTTCAGACCTTAAGGGAACAGAATCTATATGCTAAGTTCTCCTAGTGTGAGTTCTGGTTTGATTCTGTGGCATTCTTGGGGCATATTATATCAAGCGAGGGTATTAAGGTAGACCCCAAGAAGATTGAGGCAGTTCAGAGTTGGCCTCGTCCTACCACAGCGACTAAGATCAGGAGCTTCCTGGGGTTAGCAGGTTATTATCATCGGTTTGTGAAGGGCTTCTCATCTATCGCAGCACCTTTGACTAGATTGACCTAGAAGGGTGCTCTATTTCCATGGTCTGATGATTGTGAGGTGAGCTTTCAGAAGCTCAAGACCGCATTGACTTCAGCACCAGTGTTAGTGTTGCCTTACAGTTCAGGGATATATACTGTGTATTGTGACGCTTCACGCATTGGTTTGGGTTGTGTATTGATGCAGGAGGGGTGAGTTATTGAATATGCTTCACTTCAGCTAAAGCCCCACGAGAATAATTACTCGGTACACGATTTGGAGTTGGTTGCGATTGTTCATGCACTTAAGATCTGGAGGCATTATCATTATGGGGTGTCCTGTGAGGTTTACACCAATCATCGCAGCTTGTAGTATTTTTTTCAAGTAAAGGGATTTCAATTTGAGGCAGCGCAGGTGGCTTAAGTTACTAAAGGATTATGATATTACCATCCTTTATCATCCGGGCAAGGCTAATGTAGTTGTGGATGCCTTGAGCAGAAAGGCGGAAAGTATGGGTAGTTAGGCATTCTTTTCAGTGGCGGAGAGGCCACTAGATTTGGACATTCAGTCCTTGGCTAACAGACTTGTGAGGTTGGATATTTTAGAGCCCAGATGAGTTCTTGCATGCGTTGTTGCTCAGTCTTCACTATTCGAGCAGATGAAGGCTTGCTAGTTTGATGATCCGCACTTGTTGGTTCTCAGTGAGACGGTACTATAGGGTGGTGCCAAGGAGGTTACTCTCGGTATGGATGGTATTCTGCGATTCCAAGGTCGCCTATGTGTTCCTAATATTGATGGCTTGAGGGAGAAGATTCTAGAAGAGGCACACAACTCCCGGTATTCTATTCATCCAGGTGCTACAAAGATGTATCGCGACCTAAGGCAGTATTATTGGTGGCGGCGGATAAAGAAGGACATAGTTGAGTATGTGGCGAGGTGCCTAAATTACCAGCAAGTCAAGTATGAGCATCAGAGGCCAGGTGGCCTACCCTAGCATATGACTATACCTGAGTAGAAATAGGAGCACATTACTATGGACTTCGTAGTTGGGTTGCTGCACCTTGCATAAGTTTGATGCAGTTTGGGTCATTGTCGACAGGTTGACCAAGTCGGCACACTTCATTCCGATTGTGGCCACATATTCTTCAGAAAGGTTGGCCCAGATTTATATTCAGGAGATTGTTCGGTTGCATGGTGTGCCTGTCTCCATTATATCAGATAGAGTCCCTCAGTTTACTTCGCATTTTTGGAGGATAGTGCAGAGTGAGTTGGGGACCCGGGTAGAGCTCTGCACAGCCTTTCATCCACAGACTGACGGGTAGTCAGAGCAGACAGTTCAGATCTTGGAGGATATGCTCAGAGAATGTGTGATTGACTTCAAATGGCAGTGGGATCGATTCTTGCCTTTGGCTAAGTTTTCTTACAACAACAATTATCAGACCAGCATCGAGATGGCTCCATTTGAGGCTATATATGGTCAGCGATGTCGTTCTCCCATCGGATGGTTTGAGCCCGGCGAGGCTAAGTTATATGGTACTGATTTGGTGAAGGATGCCTTGGAAAAGGTAAAGTTGATTCAAGAGCGACTTCGCACAGCACAGTCCAGACATAAGAGTTACGCGGATCATAAGGAACGTAATTTATCCTTTATGGTGGGCGACAAAGTTCTTTTGAAGATCTCGCCGATGAAGGGGATCATGAGGTTCGGAAAGAATGGCAAGTTGAGCCCAAGGTTCATAGGTCCATTTGAGGTGTTCAAACGAGTTGGGTAGGTTGCTTATGAGCTTGCTTTGCCTCCCAGTCTATCTGGAGTTCATCCAGTTTTCCACGTGTCTATGCTCCGGATGTATCATGCCGACAAGACGCATGTGTTGGACTAAATCACGGTTCAGTTGGATGAGAGCCTGGATTATGAGGAGGAGCCAGTTGCCATTGTTGACAGACAAGTTTGCCAGTTGAGGTCCAAGAAGATTTCTGCAGTAAAGGTTCAGTAGAGGGGTCAACCAGTCAAGGAGGAGACTTGGGAGACCTAGGAGGGAATGCAGAGCAGATATCCGCACTTATTCATCACTCCAGGTATGATTCTAGACTCGTTTGAGGACCAACGTTTGTTTAAGAGGTGGAGAATGTAACGACCCTATCGGTAGTTTTGCTTTCTAGGTCCCTGTTCCTCTAAATAAGACTCCCGTATGTTCTTTTACTATTTTATGACGTGCGGGGATGGTTAGCTTGGGATTTGGAAGGGTTTGGGTTTAAATCGGAACACTTGGTTCCTTAAGGTTGGCAAAAAGGCTAAGTTTTACTTTGGTCAATGTTTTGAGTAAACGACCTCGGAACTGGGATTTGATGGCCCCAATAAGTTTGTATGATGATTTTTGACTTGGGAGTATGTTCGGATCGGGTTTTAGATGACCCAGGAGCGTTTCAACGCTTAATATTGAAAATTGACTTATTAAAGGTTTAAAAGTTCTTTAAATTTGGTTTGGAGTAGGTTTTGGTATTATCGAGGTCCGATTGGGATTCCGATCTTGGGAATAGTTCTGTGTGGTTATTTAAGACCTGCACGAAAAAAATTGAAGTCATTCCGAGTACTTTAGGTACGATTCGGTGCTTTTGGAGCTAGTTGGAAGAACTTGAAGTTCATAAGTTGAATCGATTTGGTTTGGGATGTGATTCTTAGTTTTTGGTATTTTTTTTCTGCATTCTGAGAGTTTGAGCAAGTCTGTCTTATATTTACGGACTTGTTTGTATGTGTGGATGAGGCCTCGGGGGCCTCGGGGGAAATTCGGGCAATGCACTGATTAAATTTGGACTAAAGGGTTGCTGGTGCACCAGTTCTGGTGTGCCTGCACCTACGAGCATTGGGCCACAGGTGCGAGCCAGCAGATGCGTGCATTTGGTTGCAAAAGTGTCCTTCGAACATTTGTCCAGTGGTCCAC
Organism: Nicotiana tomentosiformis; assembly: GCF_000390325.3. Classification (NCBI taxonomy): domain Eukaryota; kingdom Viridiplantae; phylum Streptophyta; class Magnoliopsida; order Solanales; family Solanaceae; genus Nicotiana; species Nicotiana tomentosiformis. The sequence continues at coordinate 51,429 of NW_027174725.1, read as the reverse complement.
AGAAGCGGTGAGGCGTACACAGAAGCGGCCTCGCTTCTGCGATGAAGAGCCGCAGGTGTGTGATGTTCGTAGATGTGCTTCATGTCCGCAGAAGCGGGATCCCGTCCGCAGAAGCGGCCAGCACTGGGCCTGTGGAATTCCCCAGAAATGGACCTAGTTCCATAGAAGCGATACCGCAGGTGCGGCCCAGGGACCGCAGGTGCGAAAGTTCTGCTGGACAGAACCTTCATTTAAGTCAGTATTCAGCTATTCTTTAGTCCATTTATTGCACACTTGGGCGATTTTGGAGCTTTACAGAGGGGGATTTCAACCCAGCTATATAAGGTAAGTAAATTCTACCTAATGCAAGTTAAATACATAAATTATGGGTAGATTGTAACATGTAAATTTGTGAAAATTATGGGTTTCGATGAAAAACTTAGGTTTTGATCAAAATAAGGTTAAGCCACGATAATGGTTATGGAATTGACTGAAAATTATATGTTTGAGTTCGTGAGGTTATGGGTAACAACTTTCTTCAAAAATTTCCGGAATCCGGTCACGTGGGCCCGGGGATGAATTTTAGGAATCCTTCAAATGGGGTTGGGTAATCACTCTAATAGTTGGAATGTGAACTTTTGAACATATATTGATTGATTTGTACAACATTTGACTAGTTTTGGATTGTTCGGCACCGAGTTGAGGCTTTAGAGTAAATTTGAGGTTGGAAAGTGAGCTTTGAGATGAGGTAAGTCTCTCGTCTAACCTTGTAAGAGGGAAATTACCCCATAGGTGTTCTAAATCAATGTTTGCTTCTTATTATGGGGGCTACGTATGTACGAGGTGACGAGAGTTCGTGTGTAGCTACTAATTATGCTTATGTCCGGGTAGTTTTAGGACCCAAATCATGAATTAAAGTGCCTAAAATATATTTGAACTTGTCAGAAGAATTGTGGAAGACCGATAATGGAATTTTTATTACATTGTATGTTATCCTTTAATAACGTTTAAGTCAAATGCTTATAAAGTATCCTCTCTTCTTGTGGAGCGGGTTGAATGCCTCGGCAGTAGATAGATGCATCTATGGTTCGTGCCGCTCAACCCTCGGCAGTGTATATATTATTCTGGATTGGGTCGTACGACCTCGGCATAATCGGGTGTGTTAATACTGAGAGTTTAATTATACATTTGATATTATTTCATGGCTTGAGAGGTTAAAAGTATACATGATTGAATTAATTTGGGACTTACCATGTGTGAAAGAATTATTTACTTCCTGCTTGTTATTTAGTTATTATTTTGATTACATAACCCATGCTTATTTAGAACTTCTGTACTTTTATTGGTCGCCCATAGTAAGTGTCGATGTCGACCCCTCGTTACTACTTCTTCGAGGTTAGACTTGATACTTACTGGGTACATGTTGTTTATGTACTCATGCTACACTTTTTCCTAGTATAGGGTTTTAAAATGAGAATATGAGATGAAATCCTGACTTCCAGCCCTTTTGATCAGCGGCTGATGTCGCAATTGCGACATGGGTTCGCACCCTTGTAAGTGCGAAGTATTCCTCGAAAATGAACTTTCAATCCTATATGGAGGTTGCAATTGCGACTCTGGCTTCGCATATGCGAAGCATGTCTCCATCGCAAATGCGACTGTTTTGTCGCATATGTGAACTAGCCCTCTGCCTGAACTTCTTCGCATTTGTAAGCCAGGTATCGCAATTGCGATACCTGAAGCCCATTGCTAAGCCCGCAATTGCGAACTTGGTGTTCGCAAATGCTACACCAAAGGCACCAGAGACCAGATTTTTCATTTTCAGTTCAAAACCTTCTGAAACATATCTGAAACTCATTGATGCCCTCGGGGCTCCAAACCAAACATCCTCACAAGTCTAGAAACATCATACGAACTTACCCGCATGATCAAAACACAAAAATAACATCTAAAATTACGAATCGAATACTAAAACGCATGAATTTCAAAGTGAAGTTCAAGAATCTTTAGAATTACAACTAAACATCCTAATCCTATGAAATCAATCCCAAATGATACCAAATTTTGCAGGTAAGTACTAAATAGCATAACGGACCTATTCCAAGTCCCAAAATCAAATTTCGAGCTTGATAGCTAGAAGTCAACATACGGTCAAACTTTTCAACTTTAAATTACAGAATTTCGGCAAAACACAAATCAACCTACAGACTTCCGAAATTAATTGAGGGCATACGCCCAAGTACGAAATCACGATACGAAGCTATCGGAGCTATCAAAACACTGTTTCGGGGTCATTTTTACAAAATTCAAAGGTTGGTCAACATTTATAACTTAAGCTTCTAAGTCAAGAATCAAAGGGTCCAAAACAACCAAAAAGCTTCCCGGAACGAAACTAACCAACACCACAAGTCATAAGACCATAAACTCAGATGCGTGAAGCATAAAAAAGGGTAATAGGGCGTAATTACACAAAATAGCCGGTCGGAGCATTACATTATTGATCATTTACATGTATACTTGTCGTCTGTGTGTGAATTGTACTATAGGCTCGTGAGTTGTCCGTGATGTTATGAGATATTGTTACTGCTAGAACGTGAGTTGTCCTTGCAGATATGAGCTATTGTCACTCTTTTAGCACGTGAGTTGTTCGTACAGGTATGAGGTGCTAATGGTATTGGCAAATGAGTTGTCCGTGCAACACATGAGTTGTCCGTACGGTTGTGATTTGTAATGTGAGAACAAGATTCCAAGTGATTGGGCTTCGTGTTTTGGGACCCGTGATTTGTGATTATGAGGTGTGGTACCTCGGGGAAATTCTCGTATAAATCTCGTGTGAAAGAGGTTGTTTTACTGGGATGTTACTGATTTTCCCTTACTTAGTTTCACCGAACTTTAACTGTATTCTGCTTACTTTACGCTGTTATTACTTGTTGCTCCTTGTTGTTAATTGTTGTTCTAGTTCTTATTGCAAGTATTGTAGCATCATTCTTACCATGTTTAGCTTTATATTGTTCCCTGTTAGTTTTATATTCATAATTGTACAGTTTATTATGTCTAGTAGGTGTCTTGACAGTCCTCGTCACTACTCCACCGAGGTTAGTCTTGATACTTACTATGTACCAATGTGGTGTACTCATGCTATGCTTGCTGCACATTTTTGTGCAGGTACCTCGGAGCGTGTTTATCACTAGGCAGTTGATCGAGCATTGTTGTGAAGACTTCAAGGTATACCTATAGTCGCGTTCACGCCTCGGAGTCAACTTCTGAAATTTTACTTTGTACTGTTTATTTCCATTACAGAACAGTTGTACTTAAAGATTTTCTAGTAAACTCGGTAGAGCTTATGACTTATACTACCGGTTTTGGGATGTTATGTATCTACCTTGGATTGTCGTCTTTATATAGAAGTTTATGTTTTATGCTTAATAGTTAATTGGTTAAAATCAGTTATTAATTCAGCAAGTGTTAGACTTACCTAGTCTTCGAGACTAGGTGCCATCACGATTCCTAAGGTGGATTTTGGATCGTGACAATAATGAAGATATTTTCATGAAAAGGCAAACTTCCAAATTCTAGTGTGTGAAATAAGCTAACAATGAAATAGATGGCATGAACTAGCAACAACGTCTAAATGCATGAGAATAACCCACCAACGAAAGGATATCATGTAACGACAATTTCAATTAAAAGTAACTCAATAATGAAGGAGGTCACATTACAATAAAAGAGGTAACAAATATAAATAAAGCATATAAGAGTAAACTTGGCAAATAAAGGATATGACATGTAACAACAACTTTAAATAAAGCATGTGAGAGTAAACAAGAAAAATAAAAGTTATAACATGTGCTAAAAATTTCAAATAAATACATGAAAGAAGCCTAAAAGTCTAAATCAGTCAATTTCCATATATAAGCCCAAGTACGCACTCGTCACCTCACGTACACAACTTTCACATAACACAAATAGCACAAACAACTCAAATCCTAATGGGTAATTCCTCCACACAAAGTTAAGCAAGCTATTTACCTTAAAGAAGCTAAACCAATACTCTAAAATGATCTTCTCGTGTGAAACAACCTCCGGACGGCTCAAATCTAGCCAAAATAACTTAATATAATAAATAAAAATCATAGAAAATAATTTCACATAATAAAGCTTCGATCTTTAATGAAAACGAAAATGTCAACCCAAAAGGTCAACCCGAAGCCCGCACCTCAGAACCCGACAAAACTCAAAAAATCCAAACATGCATTGTGATACGAGTCCAAGCATATCCAACATTATCCAATTCCGACATCAAATCGGCCTTCAAAATCCTCATTTTACATTTTTGAAAGTTTTTTCAAAAATCCCCAATTTCTCCAATTAAAATCACTATTTTAATGATAAAAACAACGATGAAATCATGAAATATAATCAAATTCAGTAAAGAACACTTACCCCAATCCAAAGCGTGAAAATCCCCTCCAAAATCTCCAAAAACCGAGCTCTCGAACTCAAAAAGTGAAAAAATATCATAACTCTCGAAATAGAGTACTTTTATATTCTGCCCAGATATTACATATCGCGATCGCGAAGAACAAAACCTTCAGCTGTCAAATCGTGCTTCTCGAACACGACTCAACAGTCGTGAACGCAGTGACCAAGACCTCAGCCCTCTACGGGAACACGTCTGCATACCTGCGAACGCGAAGGGAAATTGCCTGATGTCATTCCCGCCTTACCTTTAGCGCGATCGCGAAAGACAGCTTGCGAACGCGAAGACAAAAGTCTTCCACGCTACGAGAAAGCGATCACATATCCGTGAACGCGAAGCACAAATATTGCCTGCCTCCAATGTACCTTTCGCGAACGCGACATTACACTCGCGATCGCGAATAAGAAGGCACCAGATATCAGATCAGCAATCCAAGACATGAGAAAACGGCCCGTAGCCCACCCAAAACACACCTGATGCCTCGGGACGCCGTCTGAACATACCAACAAGTTCGAAAACCCAATACGAACTCGCTCTAAGCCTCAAATCACATTGAACAACATCAAAACTATGAATCCCACCTCAAATTGAACTTAATGAACTTACGAACTTTCAACTTCTAAAACTCGCGCTGAATCATATCAAATCAACCTGGAATAACCTCAAACTTTGCATGCAAGTCTCAATTAATACAACAGAGCTATACCAACTCCCGAAATCACAATCTGAACCCGATATAAACAAAGTCAACTCCTAGTCAAACCTCTCTCAACCTTCGAAACCTTCAACTTTCCAACTTTTGCCCAAAAGCATCAAATCAACTTACTGACCTCCCAAATCTAAATCCGAACATACGCCTAAGGCCAAATTCACCATACGAAGCTATTGGAATCATCAAAACACCATTCCAAAGTAATATACTCAAAATCCAAACTCCGGTCAACTCTTACTAGTTAAGCTTCTAAAACAAGAATCATTCTTCCAAATCTAAAACTGAACCCAGCCACACACACAAGTCATAATACACAATACGAAGCTGCTCGAGACCTTAAGCCACCGAACGTGACACAAATTCTCAAAATGACTGGTCGGGTTATTACATTCTCCCACTTAAACAAATGTTCGTCCTCGAACGTGCCAAGAACCATTCTGAAGCCACGAAATGACTGAATGAATTCACCATACATATACTCGCGGTTGATCCCACATCACCCCAATCCATATAAGCCCGACAATACTATCTCAACTGAAGATTATTCCTTCCACCCACACTGATAAGCCGTAAGACCAAATTTTCAACATCGGATCATTTTCCAAAGACTTGATTCTCACATAAACACATTGTATAAACCTCAACCAACTGCAACAGCGCATGCATACACCCACAAGGTGTAACCACACGACGTAACACATCACATATATGTCCATAACAATAACTCTGACAATGATAACTGCCCATAATCAATTCCAACACCGGTAAATAATCTCATAACAGCTGGAACCCTATTCCAAACCTTCACAACACTGACAATGATGCAAAAAACATAAAGGTCTCATAACTACTCACCTAATTCAAAAATTCACACCCAACGCCACCTGGGCACATACCTCGTAAGTTAAACCCAATAAGCACAACGCGAATACAACTGAATATAGAAAGAGAAACACATGAGAGAACTATTAAACAAGACCGGCAGACACAACTCCCTATCAGTACCATACTACGGATCCATTCCACAAGGGAGAATCAAAACATATAAACTAATTAAAAGGATATCATCCTAATATAACTCCATTGTGGCATGTAGCCAGTTTCAAACATGTCAAACCACACAAAAATGCGATGATCCCATCCTCAACTCAGAATCACAAGTAGGATACACATCACACCAATCAAAACCTTCCATTAACTCAATTCTGCAAAATAAAATCACAACACGTAACGGACTTCCCATACTACTAGAGCACCTAAATCACAAATTGTAACCAAACCATCCAGAGATCACATCAAAACTTATCGTAATGAGTACAAAAAAGTTCATTCTAACCTCACAACTCTCATTAGTGAGCAAACCAAGACGATAGTCATTGGCTACCATTATAGAATCTATCAACAGAGGTAAACACATAAGAAGAGTACAAGAATCACTAAAACCACCCATATATGAGGCAGATAGGAGGACTCACACCAAAAAATATGATTGGATCAAAATAAAACTGATGTAACTCTATGCTAAATGGAAAATATACTTGTAACGACACCATCTGGTGCAGCGGCCTCAGCCTACCATGGAAAGCATATCGACAGGTCGGTCCTCCCCCTCTAGGGCGCCCTCTACCCACCTGTCCTCCACCCCTAGTTGGCTGTGCAGGTGGAGTAGTAAATGGAATGGAGCCCATAGTCTAAGTGCTCTGATGAAAGCCACCTCTCCCGAGTCTGGGAAAATCTCTCATGATGTTCCTAGTATCGCCAAACTCATAACAACCCCCTTGCGGGCATGGTGCTAGTACCGAGTATGTGCCATATAACTAGAATAACCGTTGTAGGAACCCCTTGAAGGTGGTGCACTAAAATATTACTACCCCATATGAGTACCTTGAGGTCTTTGACTAACTAGTGCACCACGAGTAGTCTGAAGTGCAGACTGGACTGGCCGACTGCCTGAGCCTCCGCTATGATGGGTCATAGCTGAAGAGTATAATCCACTGTATCCTCTAGAACCTTGAGACATCTTGGCCTCCTTATCCTCCCTCTCCTCATACTGAATACGCTTTAACCTCCTGGCAATCTCCACAACCTGCTGAAATAGAGTATCAGTTTCCAACTCCTAAGCCATGTTGAATCTAAGACCATAATTGAGCCCCTCAATAAATCTGTGGACTCGCTCTCTAACTGTAGGAACCTAAGTAGGTGCATGGCAGGATAACTCACAGAACCTGATGACATACTTCGACATCGTCATGGTGCCCTGATGCAGCTGCACGAACTCTGTGAGCAACGTATCCCGGAGGGTCTAGGGAACAAACTCCCTCAAAAACATCTCTAAAACCTCAGTCTAGGTGAGTGGTGCTGCATCAGCTGGCCTACCCTCCTCAAAAACCTGCCACCCCTAATACGCTGCCCTTGATAGTTGAAATGTAGTAAAAGCAACTCCGCTCACCTACACAATACCCATGGTGCGGAGAATATGGTGATATTTCTCTAGAAAACCCTGCACATCCTCGGTAGTTGTGCCACTAAAAATAGGCAGACCATACTTTTTAAACCTCTCAAACCTCTTCTGCTCCTCCTCTGATGCCCATGGCCTGGCCTCAGGCTGAACCTGAATAACAGGTTGTACCGGCACCACACCCAGAACCTGACCAATGTGAGCCCGCTACTCTGGAGTACGGGTGGTGGGAGTCTGAGATCCTTCCCCAATCTGTGAAGTAGCTGGAGTAACGAAGATCAATCCTGCCTGAGCCAATGTACCAAACATGCTCAGGAACTGCACTAAAGTCTCTTGAAGTCTGGGGGGGAAATAACATGCTCCTCTGGTGCCTGCCCCCAACTGGAGCTATTGGCAGCTCCTCAACTGTTGCACTGGCAGGTGCTCTAGCTGCGGCACATGCCCTCCTCTGCCCCCGACCTCTCGCGGCTCTAGTAAGGGGCGCGGGTGACTACTCAGCTGATCCAGTAGTATGTGTCCTCACATCTATGAGAGAATAGAGATCAAAGGCTCAAACATTGAAATAAACAAACCCACACTATATGAATGAAAGAAGTGGAATGTTACTAATAGTTTCATAGCCTCTCGAAGATAAGTACAGACGTCTCCATACCGATCCTCAAGACTCTACTAAACTTGCTCGTGACTCATAGAACCTATGAACATAGAGCTATGATACCAACTTGTCACGACCCAAAATCCCGCCTTACGCGTCGTGATGGCATCTACTCTCTAAGACTAGGTAAGCCGATTACTTATAATAATTAAGCCAATTTAACAATGATATTTTAAAATAGAGATTTATATAAATACCTATATAAATGTGAAATAAACCTATGCGGCAATAATCACAACAACCTCTCAAGACTGGGTAATATAGAGTCACGAAATCTAGCTGAATATATAAAAAGATCTCAGAAATCGAAATACAATATTGTTCAAATATCAAGCTGACAGTACAATAAAAGGAAAGGACTTTAAGGGAATACGATGACCAAGCAACTCTACCTTGAATCCTCGCGAACGATAAGCTACCTTTGCCTAATGTTTGATATCTCCAATACCTGGATCTGCACAAAAATGTGTATAAGTGTAGTATGAGTACACCACGGTCGGTACCCAGTAAGTATCAAAATTAACCTCGGTGGAATAGTGACGATGTACAAGTCAAGACACCTACTAGTCAAAATAACCTATGCAGTATAAAAGTGTAAAGCTAATAATGAAAGCATGAATCAATAAATGGCAAAAAGAATAAACATATGATATAAACAGTAAAGTAATAAGAACATCGTTAAAGTGCCAGTGAAAACATATAAGGGAAACACATGATAACCAACTAATCAAGTCGTTCTAACACAAGTCTCACAACGAATTACTCCGAGATACCTTATCTCATAATAACAAGTCATGAGTCTCAGCTACAATCATATGCTTACGACACAATGTGCCCATATTTCTAATCACAACCGCACGGCCAACTCACATGCCCTTATCTCAATCTGCCCGGCATGGTCACAGGATCACAATCACAATCTGCCTGGCATGGTCACAGGCTCACTATCACAATCCGCCCAGCATGATCACAGGCTCAATATTATAATTCGCCCCGCATGGTCACAAGCTCAATATGACAATGAAAGCAGATAATACAAGAACACATGGGCATGATCAATAAATGTCAAGTGCCATACTCTTGAACTAGTATAAGTGGCATGCTACGGTGTATGCTTGTGTGAGTGTATTATTACAGCCCAAGTCAACAAGTAATATCAAAGATATCGAGTAGTTCATTGAAAGCAACACAACAAGTCACGAAAGGTGCATGACATACACAAGGAAAATCACACCATCATATGAATATCATCAATATAATGCCCCCCAGGCCATCACACATCATCCCTGACATTGCCACCTACATCACTTCGCCTTGACAATATCATTATCCACCCATATCACTCAGATAGCAACCCATATCACTCCACATAATAGCCACCCTTATCGCTCTGTCTGGACAATAACACAACAGCCACCCATATCACTATGTGCAATCAACAATAGTGAAATGCCACCATGATGCTCCGCATAACAACCATAGTGAGATGCCACCCTTATGCTCCGCATAACAACAACCAATCCATACAACAATTCACATGTGCTAACATTACAACACCGCGACATATCAACTTGTACCACAAGTGCCCATACGCCACAACCTTTCAAAAATAATGATACAATTATCACCATATCACATAGCCCACGGCTCAAACACAATGCGTATAAAATTTCAATAAAAACAAAATGAATAGGAAAGTAACTCAACAATGATCAACGCCCTCTTTAAACACAACTTCAATTATAATATATTAATGACTTCCAATAACTTCAACTTCAATTACTTAATTAAGAAGAAACTCAATAATGAAGATATTTCCATAAAATGGCAAATTTCCAAATTCTAGTGTGTGAAATAAGCTAACAACAAAAGAGATGGCATGAACTAGAAACTACGTCTAATTTCTTGAGAATAACCCGACAATGAAAGGATATTATGTAACAACAATTTCAATTAAAAGTAACTCAATAATAAAGGAGGTCACATTACAATAAAAGAGGTAACAAATCTAAATAAAGCATATAAGAGTAAACTTGGCAAGTAAAGGATATGACATGTAACAACAACTTCAAATAAAGCATGTGAGAGTAAACATGAAAAATAAAAGATATAGCATGTGCTAACAATATCAAATGAATACATAAAATAAGCATAAGAGTTTAAACCAGTCAATTTCCACATATAAGCCCGAGTACGCACTCATCACCTCACGTACACGGCTTTGACATAACACAAATAGCACAAACAACTCAAATCCTAAAGGGTAGTTCCTCCACAAAAAGTTAGGCAAGCTACTTACCTCAGAGAAGCTAAACCAATACTCTAAAATGACCTTCTCGTGTGAAACAACCTCCAAACGGTTCAAATCTAGCCAAAATAACTTAATATCATAAATAACAACCATAGAAAACAATTATGGATTATAAAGCTTCGATCTTTAATGAAAACTAAAAAACCAACCCAAAAGGCCAACCCCGAGCTCGCACCTCGAAACCCGACAAAATTCACAAAATCCGAACATGTATTCCGATATGAGTCCAACCATACCAAAATTATCCAATTCCAATATCAAATCGGCCTTCAAATTCCACATTTTACATTTTTGAAAGTTTTTACAAAAATCCTCAATTTCTTCAATTCAAATCACTAATTTAATGATAAAAACAAAGATGGAATCATGAAATATAATCAAATATGGTAAAAAAAATAAAAAAAAAACACTTACACCAATCCAAAGCGTGAAAATCCCCTCCAAAATTGCCCAAAACTAAGCTCTCTAACTCAAAAAGTGATGAAAATATCATAACCCTCGAAATAGAGTACTTTTATATTCTACCCAGATATTACACATCGCGATCGCGGAACTTCCTTCGCGATCGCGAAGAACAAAACCTTCCGCTGCCAAATTGTGCTTCGCGAACGCGGTGACCAAGACCTCAGCCCCCTATGAGAACGAGCTGCGTACTCGCATACGTGAAGGGAAATTTCTTGATGCCCTTCCCGCCTTACCTTCAGCGCGATTGCGAAAGAGAGCATGCAAACGTGAAGACAAAAGTCTTCCAAGATACGCAAACGCGGTCACATACCCGCGAACTCAAAGCACAAATATTGTCGGCCTCTAATGTACCTTCAGCGAACGCGACATTACAGTCGCGATCACGAATAAGAAGGCACCAGATATCAGATCAACAATCCAAGACATGAGAAAATGGCTCGTAGCCCATCTGAAACACACCCGATGCCCCGGGACGCCGTCTGAACATACCAAGAAGTTCCAAAACACAATACGAACTCTCTCGAAGCGTCAAATCACATCGAACAACATCAAAACTACGAATCGCACCTCAAATCGAACTTTATGAACGTATGAACTTTCAATTTCGACAAGTCGTGCTGAATCATATCAAATCAACCGGAATGACCAAAAATTTTCCATGCAAGTCTCAATTAATACAATGGATCTATACGAGCTCTTGGAATCACAATCCGAACCCGATATCAACAAAGTAAACTCCCGGTCAAACCTCTCAACCTTCGAAACCTTCAACTTTCCAACTTTTGCCAAAAAGCATCAAATCAACCTACGGACCTCCAAATCCAAATCCGATCATATGCCTAAGTCCAAAATCGCCATACGAAGCTATCAGGATCATCAAAACATCATTCCGGAGTCACCTATTCAAAAGTCAAAATTCGGTCAACTCTTACCACTTAAGGTTCTACAACAAGAATTATTCTTCCAAATAAATCCTGAATCATCCGAAAATAGAACCCGACCACACACGCAAGTCATAATACATAAGACAAAGCTGCTCAGGACTTTAAGCCACCAGACGAGACACAAATTCTCAAAATGACCAGTCGGGTTGTTACAATATGATCTAAACTATACCTGTTAATCGGGCCGGGCTGACCCGTTTACAGCCCGATTTCAGCCCCGTTTAGCTCGGTACTATAGTGTATGGGGGCGAGCTAGGACGGGTTGGGCGGGGAGCGGGTTTCAAACGAACAGTTTTTTGATATCAGTGCACCGGAACCCGCTAAGCCCGTTAACCCGGTAACGGGTTGTTAACGGGCTACAACCCGGTTCAGCTCGTTAACCCATTAACGGTTCAGCCCGTTAACGTGTTGTTAACGGGCTACAGCCCGGTTCAGCCCGTTTATTAATGTTTTTTTTTTAGTTTTTTTTTTAATGGACCAACTGAAACTCTTGATATTGACACTTGTATTTCTGATCTACATAAACATTTAGAAACATTATATAATTATTATGCTAATATTGTTGATGCTTCTTCTGCTGTAGATGCAAATATTCCTTCAAGTTCAGTTTCAACATTTGGGACCAGTGCTTTGGATGATAATGATGGTGTTGAAGATTATTTGATTTGGTCTACACTAGGGGAGCATCAACAAACTAGTAGCAGGAATATTGATGAACTTCAATTCTACTTGCAAAAGTCAGTAGAGCCCCGCAAAAAGAAATTTCTACCACTGGGTTGGTGGAGGAGCAACTCAAATAAATTTCCTGTTCTTTCGGCCATGGCTCGAGACGTGCCGATTTCAACAGTCGCATCAGAGAGCGCATTTAGCCAAGCAAGGCAGCAACTAGGAGATACCCGTCATTCATTGGGTATCAACGCTTTGGAAATTCTAGTGTGCTTCAGAGATTGGATAAGATAATAACGACGAAATCAAGGGCGTGACGAGGTAGATGAAGCGGAGGACCAAGAAATTGGAGATATAATGGTTTATGGTGCTGATTCAACCAATGCCGAAAACCAAGAACCTCATGTTGACATGGATGAACTTACAAAAATGATGCAAAGCATGTGATGTACTATTTTTTCTTTTTTTATAATTGTTGTAAACTTTTAATTTGCAAGTTCAAAAATAAAAAAATCAAAAAAGAACTTGCAACTTAATTTGAAGTATTATATATTATTCAATAAAAATATCAAATGAAAGTCTTCGGAGCTTGATCCTTACATATTGCCTATTGGTCTTATTAAATAATTTTTTGTAGCCACTTACTTTCAAATTTAAAATTATAAAATTCAAATTTCAAATTTAAAACTTTAAACTTCAAAGTTTAATTCTAAGCCTTAAAAGTTTTCAAACACTTAAGTATCAATAACATTGAATAAGAAAAACAAAATTTACTTTTAAAAAAAATAAAATTCCACGGCCCGCTAACAACCCACTAGCAGCCCGCTAACAGCACGCTAAGCCCGAACCCGGACGGACAAAAAAAACCCAAAAAAGTACAACCCACTAACAGCCTGCTAACTCAGTCCGCTAACAGCCCGCAACGTTAAACGGACGGGCTATTATTTTTTGTGTCCAGCCCGTCCCAGCCCGCCCGTTAAACACCCATAATCTAAACATATCCTAGAATATGGAATCACAAATACATGAGCATCTAGAGTACTACAGATAAACTCTAAACAAAGATACAACTGTTTGTAACTAAAGAAATAGTAAACTAGATAAAGAAGGGGACTTCAGGGCTGCGGACGTCGTGCAACTATACCTCAAGTCTCTGATATAGCTGAATCCAAGTAGAGACACCACTAGACGTCGTTGGGACCAACACCAGTATCTACACAAGAAGTTCAGAAGTATAACATGAGTACAATTGACCCAATGTAGTCTGTAAGTGTCGAGCTGAACCCCGACGAGGTAGTGACGAGGCTATGACAAGACACCTGTGTAAATCCTGTACAAGTATAAATAAAGCAAAAAAATAACAAGTAGGATAATTAAAGTATTAAATGGGAGGGGACACGTAGAAAGAAAAGTACAAAAAGAATGGCAAGTACAAAATCACCAAATCATGTTTTTCCAAAAAGAAACAATAATAATCCAACCAATTAAAATCATCAATCTGGAATCCAAGTAAAGCAAAGAAATCAACAATGGCACGACATTACCCTTCATGCTTTTACGTTCATCCTCACCATGTAATATCATAAATAAAATGGCACGACATCACCCTTCATAGTTTTACTCTTAACTTCACATGATGTGATAAATGATAATAAGCAATCAAATGCACGGCATCACCTTTCGTGTTTTAATCCTCACAATCTCTCAATAAATAATATTGTATGCAAATAAGGCACGACAACACCCTTCGTGCTTTTCACTCTTACTCACCAAGCAAAAACATTAATTCAAAATAGCAAAACAAGGTGGGAAAATATTTCACTTCAAGCTTAATGTAATGATAATTTGTCTCAACTTTAAAAATTTCAACAACTCCAAAATAATCAATAAATATGAAGGCGAACAATTAAAGAAGTAATAATCTAGCTACGGCATGGAAAACATATTCATGGAAACAACATAATACAATAAAAACAATTTTTACCCGCATGCTTTAACCCAATAACAATGTATATATACTCATCACCTTAAATATATGTCGTTCCTGCACATAATTCAAGTAACACTTAGACTAAAAAGTCATAATCCCTCATGTCAAGGTTAACCACGACACTTGCCTCTCTCCGCAAACAAATCATACTCATCCGCGACTTTTCCTTTGGAATTAGTCTCCAAACCAATCAAATCTAGAAAAATATAGTTCAAATAATTCAAATTAGGCTTTAAAAACTACATACGAGTGAAAAATATTCAATCTTTAATGAGTTTGGAAAAGGTCAATAAAAGTCAACTTTAGGCCCGCTTGGTCAAAACCCGAGATTCGAACCAAAATCCAATTACACATTCATCCCCGAACTCGGTTATGTGATTTGTTTCGAAATCCCACCTCAATTTGAGGTCTAAATCTCAATTTTATAAAATTTTCTAATTATACCTAAATCCCTAATATATACCATGAAAATTCCTAGACTAAAGGTTAAAATCAATGGGTGTTTATGAAAATGTAACAAAACAAGTTACAATTTACTAACCAATGAAGTTGGGATGAAAAACCTCTTCAAAATTGCCTCTAGGCCGAGCTCTAGCTTCAAAATAGTGAAACGTTGGTTTAAACCCCGACTTTTAGATATTTTAATACATGGGCATTAGGTGTTCTTCGCGTTCGCGAAGAACAGCGGCCAAAAGGCCTTCATGTGACGTACCCTTCACATTCGAGAAGGCTTAACTCCCCCTTTGCCTTCGCGTTCGCGAGCCAAGTCCCGCAGTCACGATGAGTAATCGATTGACCTTCCCCCAGATCCTACAACTCTTTACATTCGCGAGAGGCCTGTCTCATTTGCGAAGGGTAAGTCCCCCTCCGCTTCGCGTTCGCATAGAAAAAATCTGCCCTAGCCTCAACTTCCCCTTCGCGATCGCGCAAGAAGCTTCGCGATCTCGCGAGAAGCTTCGCGATCACGAAGCACAACACATCAGACACAATAAATAGCTGAAAACCAGCAACTTCTTAAGTCTGAATGGTCTGTAGCCTATCAGAAACTCACCCAAGCCCCTCGGGCTCTAAACCAAACATGCAAACAAGTGTAAGAAAATCATACAAACTCGCTCGCATGATCGAAACACAAAAATAACACATAGAACTATAAATCGGACATCAAAATGCATGAAATTTCAAAGAAAACTCAAGAACCTCTAAAATCACAACCAAGCGTCAGAATCCTATCAAACATTTTCCGAATTGTACCAAAGTTTGCAGACATATTTCAAATAGCAAAACGAACCTATACCAAGTCCCAAAATCAAAATCGAACTCGATAGACATAAAGTCAACCTACGGTCTAGCCTAAGAAATTCCCAAACTTCAAATTGCTAACTTCCGATAAAACAAGTCAAATCAACTTAAGGACCTCCAAATTCAATTTCAGGCATACGCCCAAGTTTAAAACCACAATAAGGACCTATCGGAACAATCAAAATACTGTTTCAAGGTCATTTCCACAAAATGTTGACTGTAGTCAACTCAAGTTGCTTTTAAAGCCAAAAATTATATTTTCTTCAAACTTTTACGTAAAAACTTTCCGAAAAAAGACATGGTCTACGCATGCAAATTGAGAAATATAAAATGGAGCTAATAGAGGTCACAAAATACATACATAAGGGCTAGTACTCAAAACGACCTATCGGGTCATCATATTCACCACCTCTAAAAGAAATGTTCGTCCTCGAACGGACATATAAAAGTACCTGAACTGGTGAAAATGTGTGGGTATCTACTCCCTAAATCGAACTCAGACTCCCATGTAGCTTCCTTGATTGGCTGACCTTTCCATTGCACTTTCACAGAGGGAAAACTCCTAGATCTCAACTTTCGCACCTGTCGGGCTAGAATTCACCGGCTCCTCCTCATAGCTATATTCTCATCAAGTTGAACCGTGATGAAGTCCAAAACATGTGACAGATTGCCATAATACTTTCGGAGCATAGAAACATGAAACGTTGGGTGAATACTCGATAGTCTGGGTGGCAATGCAAGTTTGTAAGCCACGTCCCCAACTCTCTCAAGCACCTTAAAGGGGCCAATACACCGAGGGCTCAACTTGCCCTTCTTATCGAACCTCATCACACCCTTCATGGGCGGAACTCTGAGAAACACCTTCTCGCCTACCATATATGCAACATCACGAACCTTCCGATCAACGTAACTCTTCTTCCTAGATTTTGCTACACAAAGCCTATCCTAAATCAGCTTGACTTTCTCCAAGTCATCCCGAAACAAATCAGTGCCCAATAACCTTGCCTCTCCCGGCTCAAACCAACCAAATTGAGAACGATACCGCCTCCCATATAAAGCCTCATAAGGAGACATTTGAATACTCGATTGGTAGTTGTTGTTGTCGAAAAACTCTGCAAGTGTAAGAACTGATCACATGAACCCCTAAAATCCATAACACAAGCACGTAGCATGTCCTCCAAGATCTGAATGGTGCGCTCGGACTACCCATACATCTGGGGGTGAAATGTTGTACTCAACTCAACCCGTGTACCTAACTCACACTGCACAGCTCTCTAGAAATGCGATGTGAACAATGTGCCTCGATCGGAGATCATAGACACCGGTACGCCGGGAAGATGAACAATCTTTCGAATATAGATCTGAGCCATATGCTCTGAAGAATAGGAAGTCATAAGCGGAATAAAGTGTGCAAACTTGGTTAGTCTATCCATAAAAACCCACACTGCGTCAAATTTCTTCAAAGTCCGTGGGAGCCCAACAATGAAATCCATGGTAATACGCTCCCACCTCCACTCGGGAATCTCAAGTCTTTGAAGCAAAGCCCGACCCCTGGTGCTCATACTTCACCTGCTGGAAGTTCAAACACTGAGCCACATACTCCACTATGTCTTTCTTCATTCTTTTCTACCAATAGTGTTGCCTCAAATCCCGATACATCTTGGAGGCACCCAGATGAATGGAATACCACGAACTGTGCATCTCCTCAAGAATCAAATCACGCAACCTATCCACATTGGGCACACTAATCCGACCATGCATCTGCAACACGACATCATCTCTAATAGAAACATGCTTGGAATCACCGTGTTGCACCATGTCCTTAAGGAAAAGGAAATAGGGGTCATCATACTGACGCGCTCCGATGCGCTCATACAAAGAAGACCGAGAAACCACGCAAGCAAGAACCCGAATAGGATTTGAAACATCTAACCCCATGAACTGATTGGCCAAAAGCCTGAACATCTAATGCTAGTGGTCTCTCACCAACTGGAATATATACAAGGCTACCCATATTCTCATCCTTTCCGCTCAAGGCATCGACCACCACATTGGCCTTCCTAGGATGGTACAAAATGGTGATATCATAGTCTTTTAACAGCTCTAACAACCTCTGTTGCCTCAAGTTTAGATTGCTTAAACAAGTGTTGTAGACTCCGATGATCTGTGAATACCTCACACAACACGCCGTAGAGATAGTGCCTCCAAATCTTCAATGTGTGAGAAATGGATCCCAACTCTCAATCGTGAATTAGGTAGTTCTTCTCATGGGGCTTCAGTTGACACAAAGCATAAGCAATCACCCTACCCTCCTACATCAAAACACATCTAATGCCAATCAATGAAGCATCACAATAAACTGCATATGAACCCGATACTGATAGCAAAACTAGAACTGGAGTTGTGGTCAAAGTAGTCTTAAGCTTTTGAAAGCTCTACTCACACTCATTAGACCATCCGAATGGGGAATCCTTCTTGGTCAATCTAGTTAATGGGGCTGAGATAGATGAAAACCCCTCCACGAACCGGCGATAATAACCCGTTAGACCAAGGAAGCTCTGAATATTTGTAGCTGAAGTAGGTCTAGGATAGTTCTGAACTGCCTCAATCTTTTTAAAATTCCCCTTAATGCCTTAGGAAGATACAAAATAGCCCAAAAATGCAACCAAGTCCAACCAGAACTCACACTGTAAAAACTTGGCATATAACTGACTATCCCTCAAGGTCTAAAGTATGACCCGAAGATGCTGCTCATGCTCCTCTCAACTACGAGAGTAAACCAAAATATCATCAATGAAGACGATTACAAAAGAATCCAAATAGGGCTTGAATACCTAGTTCATCGAATCTATAAATGTTGTTGGGGCATTTGTCAAGCCAAATGACATCACTAGGAACTCATAGTGACCATATCAAGTCCGAATAGTTGTCTTATGGACATCTGATGTCCTAATCTTCAACTGATGGTGGCATATCTCTGATCAATCTTCGAAAACATTTTGACACCATGAATTTGATCAAATAAGTCATCAATCCTCGGCAAAAGATACTTGTTCTTGATAGTGACCTTGTTCAACTACCAATAATCTATACACATCCTCATCGAACCATCCTTCTTCTTCACGAACAACACAGGTGCACCCCAAGGAGAGACACTAGGTCTAATGAATTCCTTATCAAGCAAATATTGTAACTGCTCCTTCGGTGCCTTCAACTCAGCTGGGGCCATACAGTATGGTGGAATAGAATGAGCTGAGTGCCTAGAGCCAAGTCAATACAGAAGTCAATATCTCTGTCAGGTGGCATCCTCGGCAAATCTACATGAAACACCTATGGAAAACCGCGCACAACTGGTACTGAATCCATGGAAGGAACATCCGCACTAGGATCATAGATATAGGCCAAATATGCTAGACATCCCTTCTTGGTCATACGCCAAGCCTTTATATAAGAAATAACCCTGCTAGTAGAATGGCCAAGAGTCCTCCTCCAATCTAATCGGGTCAACCCCAACATGGCTAAGGTCACCATCTTGGCATAACAGTCCAAAATGGTGTGATAAGGTAACAGCCAATTCATACCCAAGATAATACCAAAGTCCACCATATCAAGAAGTAGGAGATATACCCTAGTCACATAGCTCCAGATAGAAACCACACATGAGCGATAAACACGATCTACCATAATAGAATCTCTCACAGGCGTGGACACATAGACAGGAGCACTTAAAAAATCATGAGGCATAATCAGATATGAAGCAAAATAAGATGACACGTATGAATAAGTAAAGCCTAGATCAAATAATGCTGCGACATCTCATTGGCAAACCGAAAAAATCCTGTGATGACGGAATCAGATGACTCTGCCTCAGGTCTAGCTGGAAATGCATAAAAATGGTGTTGGGCCCTACCACTCTGACATCCGCCTCTCGGACGACCTTTAGCTTACTGGCCTCCACCTCTAATGGTTTGACCTCTACCTCTAGCAGCCTGACCCCCGCCTTTAGCTGGCTGAGTGGGCGGTGGAGCAACCGGTGTCGGATCCATGACACGAGAACCCTGTTGTGGTATGTTTCCCAGTGACCTAGGGCAAAACCTTGTGATGTCCCTCATATCTCCATAAGTATAATAATTCCTCGACTACTATGACTGCTGACCCTAGAACTGACCTGTCGACCTGAACAATCACCCCGATAACTCTGGATTGGAGGTGCGCTAATGGAAGCTGAAGGTGCGTTGTATGCTAGTTGCTCAAGGTGAGACCCATAAGAACCACGACCACCCAAAGCACCGTGGGATTCCTGAAGTGTTGGCTGGATTGGCTTGGGAGGATGGGCTCTACCAAATGAAGCTATGCCTCCAGATAAGGCACCACTGAAACCACAAAAATGATGAGGCCTCTTCTCACATACCGCCTCCCTACCCTGACAACGAATCATCTCGATCCATCTAGCAATCTCTACTGCCCGCTAGGTAGAAATATCATCCCAAGTCTCTTTGGACATCTGTAGCCTGATACAAAAGGCAAGACCATCAATGAATCTCCTTATCTCTCCCTTTCATTAGGAAGCAAGACATCTACATGGCGAGCTAAATGTTAATTTAATATTTAATATGCTAAATGTCAAGTAGCAATTAAAACACATAAGTCCAATAAACATGTAGCAATTATAGCACGAATTCAAGACATAATATTGGGCAAGGAATATGAGAGAAATTAATTAATAAAATAACTAATTCATTATTTAAATAATTTATGATTTTTAGATAAATGTGCAAACAATCAATTTGACGACGTATAGGCACTTGTCACCTTGCTTATACATCATTACACATGAAATTCAAGTAACATATAATTCATATCAAGTTTGACCGAAACCGAAAGTAATATTTTTCCGAAATTTTTGAAATAGTGATATATGACAGCTGAAATGCAACAAACAATGAAACCAATACATCCTCTCAGAGTAACGGTCACTCAGTCTTCCTATTCACTCCAACCTCACAATCACTCTTTCCTTACAGTCACTCTTTCCTCATAGTCACTCATTCCTCACAGTCACTCATCACTCGGCACTCGTACTCAGTAGGTACTTGCGCTCACTGGGGGTGTGCACAGACTCTGGAGGGGCTCCTTCAGCCCAAGTATTATATCAAGCCAACCATGGTATAAATCAATGAAACATGCTGCGGCGTGCAGCCCGATCTATAAATATCCTCACAATTAGGCCCTCAGCCTCACTCAGTTATCAACCTCTACAATCTCTCGGGCTCTCAAAAATCATGATAAGCAACCCAACAACAATGATATAATGCATCAATTATGAGCAGTAAATGGGGGAACATGATTATAATACTCAAAATGACCGGCCGGGTCGTTACATTATCTTGCTTATGATATAAGATTTGAAGATTTCTACATAATATCTTTTCCATTAGACAAATTCCAAAAAATAATTTAGAAAGAAAATTTAATTGTCAAGTTCTTAGATTGTCTTCAAAAGAAAGCTATTTGATACCTTTTTGCTGAAACTTTAGACACGAATCTTCCTCAATGAAGCGTTATATCGCTAGTAAGAGAATGAAATCTACGAAACAAGCTACAATTACAAAGTTCTTCCATCAATCTTGAAAGAATTTATTTTTCTAAGTAGTTTTAAAATGTCTGCCTTAGAGTTTAAATCTTTATATATTTAGTTATGAATTTATTAATAATGTATTAGCTTTCTTCAATATTTAACTAGTAAAATATGCATATATTTTGAAATTTTAAACTTGAATAATTTTCTTATCTTTTATATGTAACTTTAAAAAAGGAAAAATAATTTATTTTTGGATAATTTTTATCTATAACAACCAAAAATTATTTAGACATCAAATGATGTTATAGGTGTATAACAGTCATTCACTATAAAAGCCAAAAAAATTTGGAACAAACGAGATTGTTATAGAGAGGGTTGACTGTACATGTTTTCACTTGCTACATGCCTCTATTTGCTACATGTTCCATGTATTCATGCTTTTATTTATTGTTCGTTTTTGCTTGTTCTATGCTCCACATATTATTAGATAGATGCTATTACTTGTTTTATGCCTTTACTTATTTTATTGCCTATACTTGCTTTCTATTTCACTTTAAACTATTATATTGGATTGCTTTAGAGAATTTATACATTTTGGTTCCTTTTTATGTACGTTGAGAGATATACCATAGTTGGTTGTAGTATTTATTTTATATATATATATATATATATATATATATATATATATATATATATATATATATATATATATATATATATATATATATATATATAGTGTGGGGGGATCGGTTTACACGCCGCAATAGTATTATTATTATATATGGACTGGATTGCTCACCACAATAGTATTACTATTATATATGGGTCGGGTTACACACTGAAACAGTATTATACAGATATGTGAATCGGATTGCACGCCACAATGGTATTAGTATGATATATGTGGGTCGGGTTGCGCGCCGCAACGGAGAAGTTGTATTATGCTTGTTCTTGGCCATTGATTTCTATTACTGTATTGTGTTGTAAAACTGATTAGTGATGATATTTTGGGGCCCTCTGTTATGTGTTTCTTATTTCGGTTATTATGTTAATTATCTGTTTTCTCTTTCGTTATTGATTTTCTATTTATACTCGCACATGTTTATAGTGAGTATCTTGTCATAGCCTCTTCACTTCTTCGTCGAGGTTAGGTTCGGCACTTAAGGAGTACATGGGGTCGATTATACTCATACCATACTTTTGCACTTCTTGTGCAGATCACGGTATTGGTCCCAACGATGCATAGCAGAGATTGCTCGGACCTATCCTTTTTAGGAGACTT
Source organism: Nicotiana tomentosiformis (assembly GCF_000390325.3). Taxonomy (NCBI): domain Eukaryota; kingdom Viridiplantae; phylum Streptophyta; class Magnoliopsida; order Solanales; family Solanaceae; genus Nicotiana; species Nicotiana tomentosiformis. Next base: position 28,607 of record NW_027174725.1, on the reverse strand, counting down.
GAGGTAGATTTGCACAACGCTCGCAGACCCTGAAGTCCCCTTCCTATCTATTTTACTTTTTATTTCATTTCAGACTCTATTTGTAGTATTGTAGAAGGTTATGTACTTGTGATACCAGTTTCTGAGATTATACTAGACAATGATGTTTATGGATTCCATTATTATATTTCAAAGTATTTAAGTCTTAATATATTAATAATTTGCTTTTAAAATTATTAAAATAATTAATTGTTTAGCTAATATTTGCCTAGCAAGCGGATGTTAGGTGTCATCATGGCCCCGTGGTTAGGATTTTGGGTCGTGACATCTATAGATCGAGAAAGTCTCCACTACCCCTCAAGGTATTCATGTCATGGTAAAGGTAAAACCCTCTTCTAACTCAGAGCTCTTTTATGCTATTTATGTTAGTAACCATTTATCTGATAGGAAAAATCTTTGGGACCACTTATCTGATATCTCCAGAAGTTTTAGTGGTAGTTAGTTTATAGGAGGTGACTTCAATGAGGTCCTCAAATCTAGAGACAATTTGGTGGCAATAGTATTAATACTAATAGAAGTAACCTGTTTTGGAACTACATGAATCAGTATAAACTAGACACTCACTAATAGGAGATATAAATAGGAATAATCTAATTCTTGAAAGACTAGATAGGTGCTTTGCTAATGACTCGTGGATTACCGAGTACCCTGAGGCCACTATGACTCATCTACCTAGGACTCACTGAGACCACTGCCCTTTACCCATGAAGTTAAAAAATGACATTAGGCCTAGTAACATTAAGCCTTTCAGGTTCGAGTCAATGTAGTGTAGTCATCCCTTTTTCCCACCCTAGTCCAGGATTCCTTCTCTCCCAATAACACCCTCATCCAAGCCACTCATCAATTCAAAATTGGTGTCATTCAATGGAACAAAAATACCTTTGGCAATATTTTCCACAATAAGAATAGGCTTATGGCTAGAATAGCTGGCATCTAGAAATCCCCCCACTACCAACACAGTCATTTACTCTTAAATCTAAAGGCCAAATTGATTGAGAAATATGACTTCATTCTTAAGAATAAGGAAGACTTCTGGAAATTTTAAGTCTAGAATTAGTTGGCTAGCTAATGGGGATGTCAACACTAGGTTTTTCATACTTTCACCCTTAACAGAAGAATGAGGAACAAAATCCTCTCTCTTATAGATGAAACATGGAATTAGCAACATGACCAACATAATATCAAAGACTCCATTTTAAATTACTTTAATTGCCTTTACACCTCTTCTAATACACAATCCCCTCTCCCGACCTCCAACTTTCACAGACAGGAACACATCTATCCAACCTCCAAAGGGATAACTTGGCCTCCCCCCTTAGAGATAGTGAGGTCAAACAAACTATCTTCTCCTTTAAACCCTTCAAAGTTCCTGATGGTCTACGCCCTTTCTTTTATCATAAATATTGAGGTATAGTGGGAAAGGATGTCATTAAGTTCTGTAGGAACTCACTTGACTCTCAAATCATGCACCCCACTATTAATGCCACACTTCTGTGCCTCATCCCTAAGTGCCCAAATGCTAGTATGCTCAAACAATTTGGACCTATTAGGCTTTGCAACACAATTTATAAAACAATGACTGATTGTTGTTAACAGGATCAAGCCTTATTTTTCTGATATCATTAGTCCCAGTCAAGCAGTTTTCTGTCTAATAGAAGAGCTTCTAACAATGCTATCATTGTTCAAGAATATATTACCCACTTTAGAAAGATCAAAGGCAAAAATATCAACATGATCCTGAAATTGACCTGAAAAAAACCTTTGACAAGCTAGAGTGTTCTTTCATCAGAGACACCCTTCATGCTTTCAATTTTTTCACTATCCTCATCAAGTTCATTCTCTCTTGTGTCAGCTCATCTTTCATCTCCATACTGGTTAATGGAGGACAAACTAATTCATTCATGTTTACTAGGGGTATTAGATAAGGAGACTCCATCTCTCCCTATCTCTTTATCCTTTGCATGAAAATGCTCTCTAGGCTTATTGAAAGAACTGTTGATGCCAAAAAATGGTTTCCAATTAGCATCAACAAAGCCGGTCCTAAGATCTCTTATATTTTCTTTGCTGATGACTTAACTCTTTTTGCCATAGCTAATACTAAAAATTGTAGCACCATAATCCATACTTTTAACTCCTTCAATGAAGCCTCTGGTCAGAAATAAATTTAGTAAAGTCTAGAGTCATCTTTTTTTTTCCAAATGCAAACCCGATCAGGTTATAGCTCATTGTGCCAATCTCTCCATTCAACCCAGCAGTTACTTTGGCAAATACCTGGGCTTTTTAATTTTTCATAAAAAACCTGCTAATAGTGGCTTCCAATTCATAATAGAAAATATGCATTCAAATCTAGCTGACTGGAAGACTACTTATATGAACATGATAGGTAGAACTACTCTGGCCAAAGCCTATCTCAGTAGTATTCCTAGTCATGTCATGCAAGTCCGTAAACTGTCATCTCACACTACTAAGCAGATTCAAAAGAACTTCATTTGGGGCACTACCCCTGCTAAAAAGAAAATGTACCTGGTAGGCTGGGAGATTATCACAAAACCCAAAAGTAAGGGGCGCCTTGGGATCCAAAAAGCTAAGTGTAAGAACAGAGCTTTGCATGTTGGGCTAGCCTGAAGGATTTTTCATAAACCTACTTCCCTCTAGGCTATAGTCCTGATATCCAAACATTGCAATTGGACTCAAATACTCAAGAAATCCAAGTCTGCCATTTGGGAGTGTATTCTCTAGGGCTGGAACACTTGTAAAGATAAAGTAAAATAGGTAGTCCACAAAGGTGATAGAGTCAATTTTCTTAATGATGTTTGGATCCCTAACAGCAATTATATTAGAAGCATGACTGAGGAGCCTCTCGCCCCCACTAATTAGTCCATTAAGGTAGCAAGTTTTTACAACAATAGTAACTAGAACACTTCTTCTTTGTCCATCACTCTTCCGGACAATCTCATCAATACCCTCAAGTCCACCTTCATTCGCAGTGCCAGTAGTAAAGATGATAAAATGATATGGGGGCTTACCAGTAATGGTATTTTCAGTTAGGTTAGCCTACCTTGACTCCAAAATCCTCTATACTACAACTATCTCTACCAAAACCTTTAGCTGGATCTGAAACCTTAAAGTGCCTAACAAGATCAAGACCTTATTTTGTCTCCTCCATCATGAAAGACTCCCCACTGGAGCTTTTCTCCAGAAAATTGGTATTAATAGTGGCCTCATATGTGGCTTCTGCTCCAACAATATTGAAACCAGTACTCATATCTTCTTTGATTGTCCAAATATAAAATTGTTCTAAGATAGCCTTAGCCTCCTTTGCACCAATGGATACTGCCAAAATGATCTCATCTTTACTAGCCAAGCTTGGCCACATACATGGAACAAGTTAAAGAAGAATCCCTTCAATAGTAACTTACCTAGGAGATTCTTCTTCCATTATGATTCTGGCATATATGGCTGACTATAAGATACAATCTTTTAACAAAAAAAAAAGGACCTTGCATCAGCTACCAATACCATATCCAAAGCCACTGAGTACCGTATTTTTATTGATAGGGAGGTAATTGGTAGTAAGCTTACTATTATTGTTAAATGGAAGCCTTAGAAAGAGGCTACTATAAGCTAAACATTAATGGTGCAGTGCTAGGTAACTCACGGAAAAGAGGCACTAGTGGTGCCTTCAAAAACACCAATGGTAACTGGGTAATAGGATTTCTGGGCAGCCTCTCGTACACTTCTAATATTCATTCTGAACTAACAACTCTACTACAGGGTCTGCAACTTGCTGATGACAAAAATCTCACTCCACTGGAAATAGCCATTGACACAACTGAGGTTATAAGAATGCTAAAAGTGGCAATGACATTTATGACCCTACTATCTCTAAGCGCAGGTTGCTGATCCAAACCGGACAAGATAATGATCAAACACAGCTACATGGAGCAGAATAGAGTAGCTGATCTTTTGGCAAAAGAAGGAGCCAAGAAGGAAGTTTTTGGAAGATTGACCATGTTGGTAGTTCCCCCGGTGTTTGCAAATAAAGATTTTTGGATGGATATCCTATAAAGTACTTTTTCTAAACATGTTTTGAAATGTAATAGTAATAGCCCTCATACTTTGGCAGAGTATCCGGATTTGATAGGGGTCCTAATGATGGTAGGCTATAATCTCGTTTTTGCCTTGTAAGAGTGATTCTGAGCTATGTAGATGCTATGGAATGAATTTGAGTGATTTGGAGCTTTGAAGTCTGAGAAAAAGCCCAAGGAAATAAGCTGGGATCGCGTTCGGGGGTCGAACACCACGTCTGGATGTCAAAATCAAAGCAAAAGCTGGACTCCGAGAAAAGTGTACAACCACGGGGCGTGGCGCGCCGCGCCTGTGTAAAATCCTGCCATCTGTCAGAAATCAACTCTCTGAACTTTCCCACTAATGCCCCACGTGGCGCGTCGCCTCATGCGGTACACCTGTACAATTTTTACAGAGTATTTTCCTATTTCGCGTAGAAGAAGGTATTTCCGTCTGGGCCCGACCCTACTTGGTATAAATACATGAAAAATGATAATTTTGGGACTTTTGACACATCTAGGACCTAAGGAGGCTAGAGAGAAGGCGGAGAAGCGAAAGCACACGGGATTCATCATTCAATCAAACTCAAGACAAGAGTTTGGATCGTTTTATATTTTTCTTTATATTTGTGATGAATTACTCCATATCTATGGAGTGGTTCCCTTTAGGGTTTGATGGATTTGGTGTTTTGATATTTGTTTGTGGATTATAACTCTCATTTTTTATGTATTGAATCGTTTTGGGTGTTTTATATAGTTGCATATATATTCACATGTTTATGTAATCGAGAGAGGCATAACTTGTGATATCTTTGCATTATCTTGTTGGTTGAATTCATTAATTTTTTTTAGTAATCGAAAGAGGCTAGTTGAATTATTGATTAAACCTAGTTAGGATAATCGAGAGAGGTTTTCCTAAAGATCCAACCACTACGAAGTTGTGCATAACTTCACTGAGCTTACATTAGTTCATATTGTAAAGTTGAGACTTAATCGAGAGACTAGTTTCGACTAAACGTTTGAACTAATAATTGAGTGAACTCGGGAGACTCACTTGAACATTAGACGTGAATGAACTAGAGTTAGATCTCATACATTTATCTTGCACATATCCAATCAATCCCTATTTTTCTCCCATTGATATCTTCTTTGCTTACTTTTGTTTCAATTGTCATTCGTCAATTACCTTTAGATTCTTAGTTAATTTTAGTTTTTCATCACATAATTCTAAACTGTTGATTATTTTGGATAACAATCTAGCTACAAACTACGATAATACTGTTTAACTTCAATTCCTGTGGATACGATATTATATTATACTATATTCGACTAACGAGCATATTTAAGTATGTGTTTTAAGCTCGTCACCTAATAACGCCCTATTCAAACAATCTAACTAGCTATATAAATACATCCTTTAAACCAAAAAAAATAATAAAAGAGAAACAAGAAAATAGAAGAATAAACAGAAGAAACGAAAAGAAGAAAGGGAAAATGGTGCATAAAAATTATCGTCTTTCTTTAAGTCGTACACGAAAACAACTTGAAATGGGAAACGGCGTTTAAAGCGGGTGTTGCAAATACAGGTAGATAGAGAAGCTGAAGAAGCAAATAGCAGAGGCAGCAGATGCAGTGCCCCTCCTGACACTCTCCCCATAACCTACACTCCCACATAAATACACACCAAAATCCTATCTGTAAAAATCTTTAATTTTTGTTTTCTGGGTATGTGTGAAAAATTAGCACCTATTTATTGAACCCAATTTTCCCATTTCACTCTTCACTTTTTCTCTCTCTCTCTCTCTCTTTTTTTCTTCAATCAATTCTCGATCTTTCTTTTGTTGCTGAAAAAGATTTGCATCTATAGATTAATTTAACTATTTTCTTGTGGGGTTGCTCTTTTGGGAAGTGTTAGTTGTTATGGCGATTGCAGCAGCAGCTGTTATCGTTCCATTGGGTGTTCTCTTCTTCATTTCTGGTCTTGTTATCAATCTTATTCAGGTAAAATTCTTGATTCCCACGATTTGGAATCTTAATTTGTGTCTTTTCTTTTTCTTTTTGGATTAGATTTGTCTGGATTTGAGGGTACAAACAACTTTTCATTTGACTATGTTGCAATCTAGTTAAGCAATTAATTTTATTACTTGGGAATTGCTATGTAGGCTATTAGGTTTCTGGGTTTTCTCTCTCCTTGAATGAGATTTTTTTTAAATTCTTTTTGGGGGGTTTTGATTTTTTGAGCTCAATGTTAAAAAATGGGTTTCTGCTTTTTCTGGTTCAGGCTTTGTCTAAAATTGGTGAAGCTAATGGATTGATTTGTGGTTGTTGGTTGAATCACAGGCTACTTGCTTTGTCCTTATACGGCCAATTTCGAAGAGCACATACAGGAGGCTTAATAGAATCTTTGCAGAGCTCTTATGGCTGGAACTCGTGTGGATTGTTGATTGGTGGGCTGGTGTAAAGGTAATGCACCTACTGACCTACAATATATGTTAATATTTATGTATGAACTTTTGTAGAATAAAGGGTAGCTCTTCCATCGTTTGGAAGCAAGCTCAGTTTGTTACACTGGTGTATGTGCTCAGCTTAGCTTATGATGCCTATTTTCACATCGCCTCCCCTCCACCAAAAAAAGAAAAATCGAAAAAAGTACTCCCTGCATTCCAGTTTATATGATACTATTTTTATATTTGGAAGCAATTTAACTTTATAATTCCCGTTATATCCTTAATGAGAAATTTTTATAGCCACACAAATGTTATGGCATGTTTAAGACTACAAGTTTCAGAAGTCTTCATTTCTTTCTTAAAAGATGTTTCGAGTCAAACTATGTTTGCATAATATTGGAAAGGTGGGAGTAATAATAGGATAAAACATGGAAGAATAGAAGAGGAACAAGCTATATTGTCTTTTGATATAATCCCACTACATAGGACTTCTATTTGACGTCTCAAGGAATATGAAATTGCATACTGCAAACTGAGACCACTATAAGCTGGGTTGAGAATTGAAAGAAACAAGTTGATGAGGATCCTCATGATCCTAAATGTTTGCTTCTTGCTTGAGTACAAATTTTACGACATTATTTACTCTGTAGTTGGTCTTGAGTTATTAGGATTGCAACCTGCATTATGGTTGGCACTGGTAGCAATTAGCTAGAAATGAGTCCTTTTTTGATGGTTTTGCTTGCAGTTTTATCTGTTTCATGCTATCTTTTAAGCTTTGTTATTTATTTACAAAGTACTATATGCGCAGATGTAGTGATCTCATATATTTCTTTGCAAGGAAGGGTATATCCAATTGCCTTATACTTTATTATCAAAATAGTCTAATTGCCCTATGCATCTGAGAACATGTGTGGTTGGACAAAACAGCTTCTCTTTTTGGATCACAGCCTCATTTTATGTCAATATGAACTAAGATGTTATGCTTTTACTTAAACTTTTTTTTTGCTTGTAATAGCATGGGTGTTTCTTTCAATCACTCTCTACACAGCCTGTCTACATGACCCTTAGTGATTTCAGTTAGCTTTGTGATCCAAATGAAAGTGTAGAGAGACCAATATGCAAGTTTTGGAGTTTTCGGCATCTAAGTTGCTCAGACACGGGTGCGGGTGTTCGACACCGGTGTGGATCTAGAGGTCGGATCCTTCGATATGTAAATTCTAAGATTCGGGGATACGGATCCTTGTATGGATACGGGTGCGGGAATCCGGCTAAAAATAATTCAAAAGAATAAAAATATCTCTAAATTATGTGAAGTTTTGTGGAATACTTACGCATAGCTTGTAATGTGTGGATTTTCTTTTTATTCTCAAGTTGTAGATAAGTAAACGATTTATTTTCTAGATAAGGTATACTATTTTCTTCATATTTACCCTAGTTTTGGTTCTGATTTTACGAGTCAAACTGTATCTCATCTCAAATTTTTCTATCCGTCGTGGTCAAAGTACGCAAAATTGTTTGACCAGATCCGGTACGGATTTCATTCCCACACCCATACCCGTGTCATGCCGACACGAGTGCTGCACCTAAACTGCCGTGTCGGAGCAACTTAGGTTTTTGTGGTTAGAAGGTAAGCTGACATCGTAATGTTTCAAAAGCTTTCAATATAGGATTTGTTCTTGAATGTTTTATAACCATGTGATCTGATTTATTCATCATTTTATTTAAAGACATCACAACTCAACTTCTTTGAAATATTCCAACTTCCAAGTCATACTTTTGCAATTGTAACGAGGTTTCCTTCCCTCGTGCCTGTTCTCATTTGAGTTTCTTATTCTTCTTTTTTATTGGGCTGTACGCTGATTGCATTTTATCCTTTATTTCTTTTAAAATATTGAGTTGGTGTCTTGGGAAAATAAAATACCTCAACTTCATTTGAGCAAAGAGAGACATAATTGAGATATTATTTTTGACTTGCTTTTGCATTGATTTTTCTTTTTATGCATGTCATATGAGAACTCTTTTTTCATTGATGAGGTTTTCTGGTTGCAGATTAAAGTATATGCGGACCCAAAAGAATTTAATTTAATGGGTAAGTTAAATTTATTTCCATTTTTATGCTGCAGATCTTATGATAATATTTTGTCATTTGCTTTCACGTGATTGTTATTATTGGTAAATATTGATCTTTTCAGGTAAAGAACATGCTCTTGTCATTGCAAATCATAGAAGTGACATAGATTGGCTTGTAGGTTGGATCTTAGCTCAGGTTTGTATTGACAGTCAATAAAGTTATTTGGGATATATTAGAATGTTCTAGATTCATTCAACATGTTTAGGTTAGTAGCATGAAATATTCTTCTCAATTTGATATAATTAGGAATCTCCACATGTAGGTAATTTTCCTATTTAATAACTTTCTTACTTTATATGTCTATACTTAACTTATTTCAGGTTGTCTAAACTCTTATATAAGGAACTATCTTGTATATCTTCTACAACCAATTCAAATTCCATTTTATTTGTCCTCTATTTTCAAAGTTTGGACCACATTCCGCAGGGATTGGATACCTATGTGTTCAATATACCCTTAAGCTAGGCGATGTAATATATAAATGTATGCTTGTCACCCCTATTTGCATTTATGCATGTTAACTATGAATTGCTTGGAAACAAGTAATTTTGGGGGAAGTTTAATCTTACTACGGAAGTTAATTAATTTTGAAAGATGCTCTGATACATGATAAAAATATGGTCTTTTCATATTATAAGTCATAGCTGTTTTTCATTTGACCTCTGCTTATCAATTCTTGGATCTTTCAATTGCAGCGATCTGGTTGCCTTGGTAGCTCATTAGCTGTAATGAAGAAATCATCAAAACTCCTTCCAGTAAGTATATGGAGAAATATTATGAAGATTTTGCATCTTTTTAAGACTGAATCTTGCCCACCAATTGATTTTAGCATGTATGGAGCTCTCATCCAAGATGGTGTTGGTTAATAGTATATTTTTCTGGTTTCCACAGCTCGTGAAGTTCGTTGTGTATAAAAGGACAAAGGAATTGATGATAAATTAGATGTTTATTCTAATTACATAAAAAAGGATGTTTATGCTCCGCTGTAGTATTAGTTTCAACCTCAAGGGAAAGAGGCTGTTATCTTCATTTATTTGAACACAGTGGTAGAAAGTCATGATGATGCCTGGAATTCGGCTCAGTTTTTTTGTTGGTGAAGGCTGATAGACCTGTAATCGTTTTTGCTTGAATTTCTTTGAAATTGCTTCCTCCAAACCCAATTTATGTGACATCCTATCTGGTTTGACAATCAGAAAATGTTATACGTTATTTCTCTAATAACATTATGTCATACAACTTTTACAAAGTTACAAGACTTCAAATTCACATAACTAGTTAATTTTTAAACTTTGATACGATGTTTCTCTATCAAAAAAAATAATTTAATATTTTGTTCCACTACTACTAATAAATTACGTACGTCAAGTTAACATTTTAAGTTCCATATCTAGTCAAACACCATTAATAAAATGGCAAGAGGGAGTATATGCTTATTGTATACGTCTCTCTCTTGGTTTACGTCCTTGCAGTTGATTTCCAGAGTATGATCAGTAATATCGTGGATTCTGCAGGTAATTGGTTGGTCCATGTGGTTCTCTGAGTATCTTTTCCTTGAAAGAAGCTGGGCCAAGGATGAAAGAACATTGAAGGTATGGTTAAGCCAGATCACTTGCAGACACATTTAAATATAAATTTGGGCGTCCTAATTCTTTAAAAGCGATGTGGCCACAAGGAAGCAAATCAAAGATAGAGTTGTCTATATGCTCTTATTTGATGCATAATACATATTTGGATATACTGTCTCTTTCCTTTGGCTCATTGATGTGTGTTTTGGTGTCTGCTTTTATTATTCCAAATTACCCTAACTGTGATTTTATACATTGGGTGTCCGATCTGCAGTCAGGTCTTCAACGGTTAAGTGATTATCCTTTGCCTTTCTGGCTGGCACTTTTTGTTGAAGGCACCCGCTTTACACAAGCAAAGCTTTTGGCTGCTCAAGAATATGCTACTTCAGCTGGGTTGCCTGTTCCAAGGAATGTATTGATTCCTCGCACTAAGGTGGGCACCAGTATTTCCTTCTTTCTCCACGTAGATCATATATCTAGAGGTAGAGTTTGCTGATTGTTTCTTTTGAATTGTCAATATGATGATAGATCTGTCTCTCCGTATTCGTTGACCAAAGTGCCTTGCTAAACGTTATTTTTGTTGGGACAATCAAATTGTGATTCTATCCTTGTTCTTATTTCCCTTTTTTTTTTTTGGGGGGGGGGGGGGGGATTGGTTATTTGTTTTTTATCAGGGGTCCTACTTTGAAAGATATAATGTAGCTGAGGTTGGAATATACTGACAGTTTTATTAGCGTACTGCTGGTTTTGGGGGGGGGGGATCAAAATTTTGGTGATCAATATCTTCTCTTCGTTTTTTTTTTTTTAAATTATGGTGGTGATTGGGCCTGCTTGCGTGCACCACCGGGTACATGCTACCGATACCAAGTAATGCTATCCACCAAAGCTTAGATAGATGGAGAGAAATTATCTAACGTCAGTTTTTCGTCTACTGGGAAGGGTGATTATTGTTTTTTGAAGTTCATTATCCAAGAAGAATACTGTCAAACAATCTTCTCCCTCACAAGCAGAAGCTATGTTGGCCATGAGGAACTTCCTTAGCCTAAATTAGTTGGGGGCTATAGTTTCTTCTGCAGTGTGTAAAACATATGAAAACCTTCTAGATATCAAAGACGCGGCTCGCAATTTGAATAGTTAGTGTGTCTTGAAAAAATGGAATAACAAAATGAAAGAGAGAGAAAGGGGTGCCATACATTGAAACCATAGCAATCTAAATATATTGTAAATATTTTGACAACACCTCTTTGGTGCTATATTAATAATGCACTTACCATTTCTATAAGAAAAGAAATTGTGGCAATCTAAATAAGCAGGCTGATGCTTTCGGATTCACGTATTGTACATGTCCAAGGTTGCGTCTGATGCAATACACCACCCATTAAGGCGTCCAAACAGATTTTTCTGAAGTTTAGAATGTATTCTGTTCTACTTTAACGTGGTTCTTTCATTGCATTGCTATCTTTAGTGTTTCCCATTTTTTGTTGATTTCAGGGTTTCGTTACTGCAGTAAGTCATATGCGCTCATTTGTTCCAGCTATTTATGATGCAACAATTTGCATCCCCAAAAGTTCACCTGCACCTACAATGCTGAGACTCTTCAAGGGGCAGCCTTCTGTGGTAAATAAAACTATCCATTAAGTTGGAACTTTGGTATTCTGTTTTAAGTATTTGCCAGTCATTTATGGCGTCAGAATACTGGAAAAAAGTTCTAGGAAACTTCTAGTTGTCAAGTTCTTACTTGTGATTGTCACCACTGGTGTGATGTGGGAGTTCCTACGGATGCCAATGGAGGGGATGGGAGGGAAAGCTTGGGAAATTATTAAAAAAAAAAAAAAAATCAGTTTAAAAGAGGAGAAAAAAAAAAGAAAAAGAAAGAGAGTTGCTGAACATAGGAAAAGCATGAGAAAAGACAAGTTTAGAGATGATAAGAGGAATAACAAAGCATATGTTAAAGCAAAGAACATGACAGCCCTAGTGTAAATAAGCATACTAGATTTTTTACTGTTCATACATGATTCTGTTTACGTCATTCCAACTGGCGAATAGATTTACCCACGGGGGTCTCTTGAGATTTATCTTCCCTTGCATATCTGGGATAAATAGATTCTAGAATGTGATACCCTCTGAGAAATCGTAAAGCGTATTTGGTCAATCATCAGTGCTCCGGTCTGAAAAAATGTTGCAATAAAGAAACAATATATAAACTACGTTGAGCATATTATGCCACAATTTAGAAATTGAATAAAAAGAAATTGGAATTGTGCATATCCTCTTCATGGATGTTAATGGAGTCCACAGAATAAACCTTGTATCTTTGTGTCCAAATATTTAACTTGTCTCATAGTACTTAAATTTGCTGGGACTAAAATGTATGAACCAAGAGAGGTTTTTTTTGTCTAGTGTTTAGCTTTTTATTTGCTATTGTGCAGGTGCATGTGCACCTCAAGCGGCATGAGATGAAGGATATGCCTGAAAATGATGAGGCCATTGCCCAATGGTGTAGAGATATCTTTGTGGCCAAGGTTGTCCGTCCTTGTTAAATCTCCTTACCAGAAAATTAACTGTGGAAACAATCCTCCCTCGTGCTTATTTGTGATGTCTGTGAAAAGCATTCTAACTCCTTTAGATGAGTCTCTCATCATTTTGTTGTTGTCTGGTGATCTGCTCTTCCACCAGGACAAGTTATTGGATAAGCATATTGCTGAAGACACTTTTGGGGAAGAACAGCTGCAAGACATTGGCCGCCCAGTGAAATCCCTTGTGGTACGACACTTTCTGATTCTGCTAGCGAATTTGTGTATATTTTGGTTCTATTTGTATATCAAATAACTCGTCTCTCCTGAACAACAGGTAGTTGCATCTTGGGCATGCATTCTTATCTTAGGAACCATAAAATTTTTACAAGCAACTGCCTTATTGTCGTCATGGAAGGGTGTTGCAATTTCAGCTGCTCTCATGGCTGTTGTTACAGTTCTTATGCAAATTTTGATCAATTTCTCCAAGTCGGAACGCTCTACAGCTGCCAAGGTTGCACCGGCAAAGGAAAAGAATGTGAATCAGCCTACAGAGAATGTGCAGGACAAAAAGGACTAATGAAGTGATGATATATGATTTTCATCTGAGATAGCGAATGATCCACCCTTAATTTGTAGCTTTCATCACGAGAATTAGAAGATGACGTTTGCGTTGATATAGTTACTTGCTTGTCTCTATTTTAAACGTGTAATTTTGGCCACAATGAACGAATTTGTGCTCGTCTTTGTATCTTTAAGATGCAATCAATAGATTAATTTTTATTCACTCAAGTCGACAATGTTGGTAAACTGCATAGCTTTATGCTGCCATAGTAGCTGAACTCTGTCTGTTATCGGTGTCCTGTCATTAACTGGGAAGTGATGAGCCACATGAATTGTATCCTTATTTTTGTTTTGTTGCTGAGTTTTAGGTTTGATATTCCAAGTACCCTTTATCTGTTTTTTTCTTTTCTTTTCCCAGGGGATGTCTAATTGCTCCAAAAATGAAATTGCATACTCATTTTTAATGATTTTTGGCAATAGCTTGTTTATTCTGAATAAAATGCTGAGTCTAAGGGAAAGCTACAATAAGCGAACATAATAAGATGTTGGAGAAAGATCTTTGTCAATATGTAACTTATAAGCAAACACTGGATCAAACAATCACTTTCTGTGAAAGCTCAAAAGATGAGTTGACAAACTCCAGAGCTCAACCTAAGTAATCTTGACATGGTATAATTTTATCCAAGACTTTGGCGTCACCTAAATGTTCCATTAGTGATATCAGACATAATTAATCCAAAGAAAAGCAGTCTTATCTTTGTGGCAGCGAAAGGCTTGACTGAAACTGACACATCCATTTTAAAATTTCACTATGATACCTATGTATTAGTTCAGCAAAGATTGTTTACCTTGAAAATTTGAAAAACTATTACTAGAGTACAAATAATTACACGAGGATGGATAAGATTAGGAATGACGATATACGGGAGAAGGTGAGCGTGGCTCCCATTGATAACAAGATGCGGGAAGCGAGGCTCAGATGGTTTGGGCATGTACAGAGGAGAAGCCCGGTTACACCACTGAGGTGTGAGCGGCTGGCTCTGGAAGGCATGAGAAGAGGTAGGGGGCAGCCTAAGAAGTATTGGGGAGAGGTGATCAGGCAGGATGGTGCGACTTCAGATTTCCGAGGACATGGCCCTTGATAGGAAGCTGTTGAGGTCTAGTATTAGGGTTGTAGGGTAGGGTCGTAACTATGTGAGGCTAGTCTGATAGGATTTTGTATCTTAGACTGCTAGTGGTTAATGTTGTGTTCTCACGACTCTTTCATTTTATAGTGCCGGTCCTATTTACTGATTATTGCTATTGTTTTCATCTACTTTCTGGCTTTTATGTTGCTGTTAGTATTCCTTTGGTTTCTGTTGATGCTACTGATATATTGTCTCTTCTCGTTTTCTTGAGCCGAGGGTCTTTCAGAAACAGCTTTTACCCCCTCAGGGTAGGGGTAAGGTCCGCGTACACACTACCCTTTCCAGACCCCACTAGTAGGATTTCACTGGGCCGTCGTCGTCGTTGTTGTAGTATCAGCTGGAGTGGGTATTGGCACCTTGAAATGCAAGATGACCTATATTCTTAGTCGAATATACAATCCCTGCCATGCTGAATGCCTAAGGATCTGAAGCTGCCAGGAGAGCAGTTAAGAGAGTCAAAGCTGTGTTATGAGATACACGGTATCGAGATCATCTCGAATTTTTCAGATGATTGCTAGAGATTTGGTAAAACTCAGTAGCTTTGAGTTAGACCCTATATTTGTATTAAACAGTTCGCTTAATATGGATAAATATTCTCTCCCAAACTCGATTGTTATTTTGTCGTAGAATTCAGAACCCATAAACTTAAATCTTGAATAGTCACCTGACCGGTCGAAGGTATGGATGAAAGAGAAAAGCTATTCTTAGATGTAGTGGCATCTGTAGGTATGAAAATTTATCAAGTGCCTTTTGGAGCACTTTGGACCAGCTCAAACAATATAATGAAAATTGAATAGTGCAATTTAACTTGCCTTATTTTCATGTAAGTAATCCCAATTATTATGGAAAATTACGTGTAATCAGACTATCAGAGGCGGATCTACATTGTAGGCAGAGGGGTCACAGACACCCGAAAACTTCAACAAAAACTCCACATACTTGCTAATTTTCTTCAAGAAATAGTCAGAAGGCCCCCTTACCAATCTTTACGAGCAGTAATAAATAAATATTAAATGTAATGGTGCCCCTGTAGAATTTTCGCTTCGCCTCTGCGTGTAATTACTTTCTTTTCAAAAGATCTGACAGTGTAAAAATTTCTACACTCACTTTATACAAGTTAAAATCCCTGGCTAATAGTTCAAAGTTGAATAGAGTCCCTGAAACCTGAAAGATGATAATTGATAAGCGATACCACAAAATGGCTGTGCATCCTCCATGAATGATCAGAAATCAGCAACAATGGGAAAAAAAAAGTGCCGGAAAGGGAGCGGTTCATGAAAAATTTGAACTTTCATTAACATTCAAAAAATTCTAAATCATTACCTCTGAGATTTACCTAAGATATCTACATTCGGTTTGTAAACCAATCTGAAATTCTGATCCTGTGAGAAACAAAAAAGGTTCCGAAAAACAGTAACCTGAACACGCCATTATCTACCAAGGCATGACATCAAAATTTGAACTCAGTGCTCCGTCAGCCTTCGGATCAACTTATACACAGGTGAATACTTCTATCAAAAATCTGATGAGGGTTTTCCTCAAAAGAAAATGCATGACCAACAGAAACGATCATCTTCATGCATGTCTAGCACTGTTACCATGCAGCTGAGAAGCTCTTAGACTAGGCTCATCCTGAAGTGACATAAGATGCCGGAAGTTATTCGCATCCTGTAAATTACAAAAATGCAAAACTGGAGGATAAAAGGACAAACCTGCAGACCATATGTGAAACTTGGCTGCCTAAAATCCAGATGCCCCTAAACGAATGGAAGAAACATTTCATAAATTCCATTCTCTGAATCGTAATATATAGCCAAGAAAGTTAATTAGTAGCATAACATACTAGTCCAGGAATGCTTTGTTGAGACCCGAAAAACCCATCATGGCCAGGTGCAATTGTATTGAGTTGTCCCTGCAGCATGATTAAAATATATCTCGTTTACATGGATCTGAATCTTGTAAGAAAATCCAATTCAATAGACCAATATCACATACCAGTCCCTGCATATTCTGTTGGTTAACATAATAGCCATCATGGGGAGGTTCCATCAAATTCAACTGTATCTACCAGTGAACACGAATTAGAGATCATAACAGTAGAAATCGCCAAATTTTACTTGTAATGACTCGTTCCATTTTTGCAAGAATAAAGCAACAGTCACGAATGTGATATAGGGAAATATTGTAACCTACCAGTCCCTGCACATTCTGCTGTGTGCCATAATAGCCATTCAATGTCATTCCACCCACACTAAGATTACCCTATAACCAGCAATTTTAAGTTAGTATATCACCAAAGTCGCACACGAGCGAAAATTTTATTACTCCAGAAAAAAAGGGCCTGTGGCAACTGGCAAGTGCTAACATTTTTGAAAAGGCTTAAACTACTTTACTGCTAATAGAAAAAGGAGTTCTCACACACTGAAAGCATTTCTTATCATGCTAAGGGATTCCTTAATATGAACTTGTAAACATGCAATAAACAATGAATAAATTGCTAAGAAACAAACCATCTGCTGCAAGCTATCTTGTGCTTCAACTATTGCAGCTTCTGGTTCAGTGTGCACCTGAGACACCATTACTTTAATGTGGTCATATCAGTGGAGCCAAATTATTATAACAAGTTATGATAAAAACAATTAATGATCCTAGAACCAACCTTCCGTTTCTTGTTTGTATTTTTCTTCCTACTTGTTTTGGTAGCATGAATCCCTTGAGTATCTTGTTCAAGATCACGAAGTCCAATAGCACTGCTGCTACATTCTGTTAAAGTAGAACTTTTATTGTTAACATTCACACAGTCCTTTAGAGCTTCATCTAGGACACGGAAGGCAATACCGTAACTCTCCTCAGATAAGGAACCCTCCTCACCCAGTTCAATAGCCCTTCTACATAGATCATTGTATCTTTGCACCCTGGTTATTCTTTCGGTCCCCTCAAGCAACAACTGTCTATTCTTTGCATCTTTGGTCCACCTCTTCAAAATATATTGAGATGGGATGCTTGGAAGACCACAGATCTGAAGAACATTCATTGCATGCCTACAAAGGAAACCTTTGTATTCAAATAGAAGGCACGAACAAGAAACATCTGATTTTGCCTCATTCCACATGACCATAAAATTTTCATTTTTCTCGCAGTCATTAACTCTAAAAGTTACATTTTCCCCATTTTCAGCTTCCTTCTTTGGATGGCACCCAACTACACCCAACACTTCAACTTGAAATTTCCTAAATATAGCATGTGTATAAATTGTTGACATCTGCTTTTCCCAAGGTGAAGGTGATTTTAAAGCAGGATGTTTCTGCAATATCTCAAAGTCTGCTACTGCTTCCTCTTCATATCTATTTTGCAGAATCATTCCATATTGTCTCATAAACTCTTTGAGACTAATTTTCTTATGAATGTACTTATCAAAGAAGGAGCTTATACTCTCTGATCGTTGAGCTGTTGACATTCCAGCAAAAAAACTGCCTCTCATGTAAGCTGGAACCCACTTTCTGCGCTCCTCATACAGGGTATGAATCCATTCATTCTCTTGCAGTTCGAATCTGCTGACCATCTTCCACCATCTTAAATCAAATTGTTCATCAGTTACTGACTTAAATATACATTTGCTGAATTTTTCCATGAAATTCTCATGCTGCTTTATGACATGAGCAAGAATATCCGGAATTCTTTCAAGCACATGCCAAAGCGCAAAGCAATGACGTGAACACGGGAAAACTTCTTCAATAGCTGCTTTGAGTGACTTATCTTGATCAGTGATCATCACCTTCGGAGCCTGCCCACCTACTGCCCTAAGCCACGTCTTCATCAACCACACAAATGTTGGTTTGGTCTCATCTGCTACAAGTGCACATCCAAGCAACATAGGTTGACAATGATGGTTTACCCCAACAAAAAGAACAAACGGCATCTTTTCATTGCTTTTCGTATAGCTGGTATCAAAGAAAACCACATCACTAAAGCTGACATAGTCTTTCCTACTTTTGGCATCAATCCAGAACAAGTTCCTTAAGCGTTGATCTTCATTGAGATCAATCGCATAAAAGAAGTATGGGTTCTCTCTCTGGATATGCATGAAATACTCGAGCATAACTTGTGCATCTCCCTCTTCTAATGACAAGCACCTGCCTCTATCTAACTGGTAATTTAAATCGTTAGTTAGCAGGCCAACTTCTTGACTTCCACCACATTGTCTAGACATCTCAACATACATCTTTCTTGTTCGTTCACTAACAGCATGAAGAATATCAATGTTATTTTTCTCAGCAAGTTTAACATTCCTGTGAATACGGAAATGATAAGCCAAGGCTGGTAAAAGCTCATGATTATGATCCTTTATAAACTCATGGATATACCATTTTCCATCTCGCTTTCTCTTAACATGCATGCTTGCTTTGCAATTGGTCTTTTTGACGCTAGGACGTCTACTAGTGCCAGCATCTGATTCCGGAGTCGCACCATATCTAGAACATGCAAATTTAGCATCAATGAATTCTTTTGATTTCTTTGAGCGACGGCTGTTCTTAATCGAGGTAGTGAATCCCATGGACTTGGCATATTCTTGGTAGAATGCATACGCAGCCTCGTGGGACTCAAATTCAATCCCATCACGTGGCTCCAAATCTGCATTTCCTTCTACTCCGGCAATGCTTCTCTTAGGAGAAGTGGCAACTCCACCATCCCTATTGTGACATGTGTTGTCTACTGCATCAACCATATCACCAATCACTTGAAGACTACTTTGCACGACAACTCCATGATCAACCATCTTTTGGACAACATTTCAGTTGTTTTTACTTAATCGTGTGTTCAAGGGCTATATCCATGAGAAATCAATCTTCTCCAACAATAGCTGGAGAGGAAAAATGTCAACTCAGTACTAAAAAATTCCTTTTTTGTTGATAGGTCTGCACTGAACAATATAAAAATATGCAAAAGTTTCAGTCATGAAGAAACTTTAACAATCAATGAAAGTTGACCTGAATCTTATTTACATTCACAAAGTTCAGCAACTAGGTTGAACCCCCAGTCTAGCACCCACTAGCAACAATGATTTTATTTTAATCCTAATACCACAATAAACAAATGAGTTCTACTTTAAACAAAAGTTTGTCGGCAATAGCATACAAAATAAGAGAATCCTTTTCAGCAATACTAAAGCCAGGACATTTTGAATTCAAAATAGATATCACATGAAGTGGAGTAAAATAATAATAACAAACTGCAATATATTGCAAGCAGCTCAGCCAGAAACAAAACATGCTGTTGGCGAATTTACAAAACCAGTAAAGGAAGCATCATGTCCATCAAAGGAAATCTGATACCCTACCACTTGCTAATTAATTATAAGAAACCGAGCTTTCTTGCAATCTAAATCTAAACAGTAATTATAGAGAGAAAAAGAAAAGTAGAGAAGGGAATGGAATTGACAGTTAAACAAGTCATAAGCTAAAATTATTTAACCGGATGTCCAGCAAATGTTGCTTCGACAATGTAATTCACTATGGCTGCAGTATTTCAGCTGTCCATATTCAAGACTTGAGAAACAAAACTCCTCAATGAGCTTTACCAGCATAACCCTCACTCTTGGAGGCAGGACAAACTTCTTTTTTCTTAATGGTTAAATCCCACCCCAAAACCCCCTACCCAAGAGCCTAACAATGGCCATTTCCCACTTGGGTTCCCTTGATGACTTGAGCCCCCACCTTATGTTAGGTCCGACATCAGTTGAGGGACTAAGTTGTAGTCTCCTTATATGGTCTTGGTCAACCCTTTCCTCGTGAGCGCTTTTGCAGTTGAGTTAGGCTCAATGTCCATTTTTCACATGGTATTAGAGCCAAACCCATCAATCCATGTTGTGTTTCTCATTGTTGGGTTCCCGTGTTACATTGAGGGGTTTAAGTCCCACATTGGATGACGGGATGGGTTGCGGTCTTTATATGTTCTAGCGCAATCCGCTCCTCATAAGCTTTTTGGGTTGAATTAGGCGCAGTGTCCGTTTCTTCACATGTCGTTACCATTATCCTATCCCTTCCTTGTCTGGGGATGTAATAAACTTAGCATACCAAACTACAAACTGATAAAGAAACTCTAGCAAGGAGTGCCTTGGACAAAAATACAAAGCTACAACCACGGCCATATATATATATATAAGCCAGGGAACTACCAAACCAAGAACTCCAGATGCACAAATGTAAACAAAACAAGACATAAAGGAATAAACAAAAGCTGAACAGGGAACGGCAAGAAGATTAAAAATACCTGCTTAAATATAAGAAATTACCAAAGTGTCAAAAGAAACTTGGGAAAACATGATAATCTATTTTGTTAAAAAAAACCTCAAATTACAAAGAGTTAAAAGCTCAAAAACAACTAATTTACTGTGAGAAGTTGGGAAAGACAAAAAGCATAAATACGAAAACAAAACAGAAAACAGGAAATCAATGGTGATGAATTCCACTATATCAACTGAAAATCAACAGCACGAAGAAGAAGATGACCCACTTAGACTTTTCCTGAGCGATTCACTAACCTTCCAATTGGTCGTAGAATCAAATGAATGAGGGTTTAAGAAAACTGAAATAAAAATCAAATTTTTGGTAAAACTGAAACTTTCTCTAACCTTTATCCAATGTGATTGAAAAAGCTTCTGAGATGAAATTGATGGGAAACTGATTGCTATGAATCAGAGGAACCCCACGTCTTCGATTCTGAGCGAGTTGCAGTGCTTTGTTGTGTTGTACCTTCTAAGCTCCAAAATGTTGTACATGATTAATTGAAACAGCATGTGTAAATATTTTTAATCTATGCTACTAATATTTTGAACCGTGAGTATATATTTTCTTTTATTTTCTCTACGTAAGATACTTGTAGTATTAAATTCAAGATATTGAACACTGCAATTTTACGTTATGAAAGGGCAAAAATCATTTAAATCCAATTAAATTACATCCTTTTTTCATATCTTAATTGAGTTTTATAAATATCTATTTCACTGTCTAAACTATCTACCTTTATTTACAGCTTGTTTGGATGATTGTTAATTGTTATATTGTATCGTATTGTTACTTTAAATACAATGCTTGTTTTGATTGTTATTTAAATTTTATTGTATCGTATCGTTAAATCTGTCGTTGCGTAACAATGAAAAGTATCACTTTATGAAACGATTGATTTGGTGTGGTCGCGTCATTATATTTTTTTTCTCATCTTGCCCTTCTTTATTATTAAATAATTCTATTTTATCATTTATCCTATCTTTTTATATAATAGTTCTACCTCGTACCTCACTTTTTCTTTATAATATTACAACAAATTTATTCTTCATATTGTTGGTGTATGATATCATAAAACGATGACAAACAATACAATACAATCTATACAAATATTATATATATCAAAACGATACAGTAGATTACAATACAATAACATACGACACATAATGAAACAATACATAACAATCATCCAAAAAAGTTGTTACCTTCAAAATTATCAACCTTTATATCTCCTCTTTTTAACTTTAATAAATGATATACTTTTTCTTTTTTAATCTATGTTATGAACTTACCTATTGAACAAATAAATTTTATTTTTGAAAAACAAAAGTGAAAAATAATAATTTAGCATTTAAGTTAATAACGTTGAATAATAAAACAAATGAGAAGAAAAAACTCTTCTATAACAAAAGTAATTTGCTCGAAATAAGTAATTCAATTAATGGAAACCAAAGCCAAAAAATCTATTCAAAATTGAGAACAAAAGAGAGTGAGACCTTTATAATACATACGCAATGCATGTAATACAAAATATATTACTAATAAAATGGAGGCGGATGTTATAACAAATTCTTAAAAGAATTTATATTTATACTTTAAATGAATTTTAAACTATAATTTAATAAATATTTTATTAATGATAACCAAAAATAAAAAATCTATGTACACAAGAGATAATAAGAGAGATAGTAAAACTTAAGTAAATGCTTACTGCACGTAATATTAACATAATAAAAAATAATGATAAAGTTTATAATAAATTTATAAAATGAATATTTTATTCATTATTGTGATGAACTTAATAAGATAAAACACCTAGGTAAAATATTTCATATATATGATATAACAATATTAAAAAAGTATTATATAAAAAGAATATTGGAAATGTCAACGAAAAATAAATATTATGCACAACAGAAGGAGAAGAATGTCCATTGTTTAAAATTGAGGGTTGGAGAGGAATTTTTTTAAATCTCAAATATGAAACGATTAAAGAGAAAAATAAATATTTAACGGTGATAAGAACATTTTCCTTTTAGGAACATTTAAAGGGTTTTTAGTACAAAAAGATGTAAGTACTTTTTGACATGAATAGTATTAAAGGTGAATTCTTATAATTTATAAGAACCTTCTAAAACTTAGTGAGAAGAGAACGAAGTAATTCCCTCGTTTAAATTGTTCAAAATGTATGCTTGTCCTTTGTCTAAAATGTTTAACCTTTTTGTGAAATATAAATCTTGCAAACAAAGAATAGCTTTTGCATATCAAAAAGAGAAGAAAGAAAGAAAAGAAATTCTTTTCACAATGATAGTACTAAAAATCTGTAACGTTTTGTAATTCTAGATTATTATTTATAAATAATCTAACATAAAACATATCAATTATTCAGGATCATGTAACTATACGATTTTCACAATAACACATAACTACAATAGTTTATTAAAAACAATATACCAGAATTCATGACGAGTTTTTCTTGAAATTGTACGGAATTTCTTTTAATCTTGTATGTGATAGGATTGATTTCTCTTTCTTTTCCTTAACTTAGAGAAAACGTCTCATGGGAAAACGTTATCCCCATATTGGCAGAGAGGGAGAGGACTCTTTATAAAAGAGAGTTTCCTTTCGACAGTTACTTTCACGTTCCATCAACGTGAATGAGTTGAGTAGTTTTAAAACCACTCGTTTACTTCCCATCACTAATAGGATTTAATATACGGTAAATGGCCAAATATACTCGTGTATTTTCAAAAATGCTCTAAGAATACCTTTAGTTATACTATTGAGTTATTTATACCCGTCATATTTTGGGTTCAAATATACCCCTCATTTAAACGGAGGGACACGTGTCATCGTCATGTTGGTCAATTCTAAATATCTCCTAATTAATTAAAAAGACTCATTACTCATACCCGAAAATCAATTTTCTAAAGCAATTTGTTTTTGTAAAAACTGAATATTTTTTTTACTAAAAACTGAAAAATTCAAAAATATTTTTTCCAGTTTTTAGAAAAATATTGCTTTTAAAAAAAACTGAAAAATAATTTCTAAAGCAATTTTTTGTTGTAAAAACTAAAAGAAAGCTGAAAGGCAATTTTCTAAAGTAATATTTTTGTAAAAACTGAAAAAATAAATATTTTCTTTTTTTTCAGTTTTTAGATAAAAAGATTTTAGTTTTTTTTCAGTTTTTAATTGCTTTAGAAAATTACTTTTCAATTTTTTTTTTCAGTTTTTACAGAAATATTATTTTATAAAATATTTTTCAGTTTTTTTAAAGCAGATTTTTTGTAAAAACTGGAAAAAAAATATTTTCATTTTTTTCAATTTTTAGTAAAAAGAAATTCAATTTTTTCCAGTTTTTACCCAAAAAAATTGCTTTAGAAAATTGATTTTCGGGTATGGGTAATGGGTCTTTTTAATTAATTAGAAAATATTTAGAATTGGCCAACAAGACGATGACATGTGTCCCTCCGTTTAAATGAGGGGTATATTTGAACCCAAAGTATGACTGCAGGGGTATAGATAACCCAATAGTATAACGAGGGGTATTCTTAAACCATTTTCGAAAGTCCAAGGGTATATTTGAACGTTTAATTAAGGTTGTCCAACGAGACGGGATGTCCCGTCCCGCGTCCCGTCCCGTCCCACTTAATTCTAAACGGGATGGGCCCATGTTAAACGGGACACGGGATGGGACGGGATGGCCATTTCGTCCCGTTTGTCCTGTCCCGTTTTGTCCCGTCCCGTCCCGTCCCGCCTGTCCCATCCCGTCCCGTCCCGCCTGTCCCGTGTCCTTTTTTTTTTTTGAATTCTAGCCATTGGGCAACGGCTCCAATTGCTTACTAAATTTTAGAAAATTTTTATTATGCTACAAAATAATTTTCTAGTATATATTATCCTACTGTTACACAAATATTATGGTATATTTGTGGAATTTCTGTTGTATTTGATAAGTATAAAACTAATCCAACTAATGCACCAGCCATTAATGAAATAATTATAAAATTTAAAAAGTATTTTTTCCCTATTCCCCAAGTTTATTTAATTTCTACTATACTTAACCCATACTTGTTCGTAAAATTTATGAGAATTTAGCAATTCAAGAAAATGAACAACCATCTCTCGAAGATTGCCAAACTAACAAAAGCCATCGCGATCGCGAAGGCAAGCTGCCCTGGCCCAAGAAAAAAGTCATCACGAACGTGAGGACCCACACGCGAACGCGAAGGCTGAGAAGCCTGATCTTCGAAAATGTGGGGTCCAGCTCGCGAACGCGAAGAGGAGCAAGCTCACACCCCCCAGGCCTTTCTCCATACGCGAATGCGGGCCCCCTCACGCGAACGCGAAGGCCACAGGTCCCAGACCTTCGCGAACGCGGGCAAGGGGTCGTGAACACGTAGAGCAAATCTCAGCCCCTCATATTTTCTTCTCCGCAAACGCTACACAGCCCTCGCGATCGCGAAGAAGGAAACCCGAACCAGCACACTAGATTTTTGGGACATAGCTCCGGGCGGACCGAAACTCACCCAAGCCACCCGGGACCCCTTCTAAATGCACCAACAAGTCCATAACCATAATACTGACCTTCTCGAACTCTCAAAATACGTAAAACAATATCAAAACTAAGAATTGCACCCCAAAACCAAACTGAATCAAATTATGAACTTCAAGTTTTCAATTGCTCCGAACGCGCCGAATCATACTTAGACTACTCGGAATGACACCAAATTTTGCGTGCAAGTCTTAAATCACCATACAGAACTACTCCCAAGCTTGGAATCCAAAACGGACCTCGATAACACCAAAATCTATTCCAAACCAAACTTAAAGAACTTGAAAACCTTCAATGCACCAACTTTCAATATTAAGTGCCGAAATGCTCCCGAGTCATCCGAAACTCGATCCGAACATACGCCCAAGTCCAAAATCATCATACGAACCTATTGGGATTGTCAAATCCCGGTTCCATGGTCCTTTACTCAAAATATTGACTCAAGTCAAACTTAACCATTTTAAGCCACTATTAAGGAACTAAGTATTCCGATTTCAATCCGAACCGTTCCAAACCTGAACTAACCATCCTCGCAACTCACAAAATAGTAAAAGCACATATGGAGAGTCTTAATTAGGGGAACGGGGATTTAGAAAGCAAAACGACCGGTCGGATCATTACATATGCGACTTTAGGGTTGGATTTGTGTCCTAAATATTGATGGGTTGAGAGAGCTAATCCTTGAGAAGGCTTATAGTTCACGGTATTCCATTCACCCTGGTGTCATAAAGATGTATCATGACTTGAAGCAGGATTATTGGTGGCGAAAGATGAAGAAAGACATTGTTAGACATATCTCCCGGTGTTTGAATTGTTAATAGGTGAAGTATGAAAATCAGAAACCCAATGGGTTGACTCAGAAGCTGGTGATACCAGAGTGGAAATGGGAGCACATCACTATGGATTTTATGATAGGCTTACCATGGACCTTGAGGAAGTACGATGTTATTTGGGTCATTGTGCACTGGCTGACTAAGTCCGCATATTTTATTCCGATGATGACTTCCTACTCTTCAGAACAGTTGGCTCAGATTTACATTAGGGACATTATTCGTCTGCACAGTGTGCCCATTTCTATCATTTCAGATCATGTCACGCCGTTCATTTCACACTTTTGGAGAGCTATGCATCATGAGTTGGACACACGAGTTGAGCTGAGTACCTCATTTCACCCTCAGAGAGATGGGCAGTCCGAGCAGACCATTCACATATTGGAGGATATGTTGAGAGCATGCTCTATTAATTTTGGGGGTTAGTGGGACCAGTTTCTACCTCTAGCGGAGTTTGCCTACAATAACAACTACCAGTCGAGTATCCAGATGGCTCCGTATGAGGCCTTATATAGGAGGCGATGTCGTTCTCCAGTTGGTTGGTTTGAGCCAGGTAAGTCTTAGATTTGATTCATGATGCTTTGGAGAAAGTGAAACTGATTCAGGAGCGGCTCTGTATAGCAAAGTCCATGCAAAATAGTTATGGTGATAAGAAAGTTCGGGATGTGGTTTAAATGTACAACCTTCGCATTTGCAAAGTTCCTATCACAATTATGACTCTGAAGGAGTAAGCGGCAGCTTCGCGTTTGCGAAGCTGAATTCGCATATGCGGACACCCCAGGTTCGCATTTGCGATATTGGAGGCTCAGGGGCTGGTTCGCAATTGCGGCCAGCTAATCGCATTTGCAGACATTGCAATTATGAACAAGAGTTTATAATTGCGATATCTGTAACTGAGTAAAATATTGAGATTTTGGGACTTAGCTTTTTTTTTTTTAGACCTAGACTTCATAGAGGCAATTTTTGTAGACCAATTTATTCCCAACTTCATAACTTAGTAACTTTAACTTATTTCATTCAATTTTATTACTTTTGCATGAATTTTTACTGTCAAATCTAAGATTTCATAGAATAGAAATTGGGATTTTGGGTAAAAATTATGGATTTTATAAGTTTGATATTTAGACCTCAAATTGAGGCCGGATCTCGAAATAAATTATATATTTGGACTCGAAGATGAATGAGTAATCAGGATTTGATCTTAATTTTGGATTTCGACCACGTGGGCCCGGGTTGACTTTTTATTGACTTTTTAAAATATGTTAAATATTGAATATTTATCGCATGATGGTAGTGTCTAAAGCTTGTTTTGACTTGTTTGAACAATAATTGATTAGATTCAGGTGGTTTGGAGGCTTGTTCTAAAGCAAAACCGAATTGGATTCTCGATATTGTGTCGCAAAGAGGTAAGTATCGTGGTTAACCTTGATTTGAGGGAATTAGGACATAATTGGCCTACTTACAACATGATCTATGTGTGGAGACGACGTATATACAAGATGATGTGTGTATATGTGTTGTCATGCGTTTAAGCATGCAGGGTGTGTTACCTTATTTTACGCCTTTAATTATACCATGTCTTTACTTATTCCTTGTTAGGTGCTTACACGTGATAGATGTTTCACTTGATGTACATGTCCTTATTTGCCTTAATTGTTACATGTTCTAGCTTATTTAATAGTTTTAGTTATTGTACACCTTTATTTGTTATATGCTCTTACATATTATTAGATGAATGCTTTTACTTGTCTCATGCCTTTACTTGTCTTCTTGCCTTTACTTGTTTCCTGTTTCACTCTACTATGTTATATCGGATTGCCTTAAAGAATTATGCATTTTAGTTCCCTTTTATGTTATGTTGTGAGACTCTCCATATTTGGTTGTTATTATATATATTGGATCGGGTTGCACGTCTCAACAATATTATTATATATATTGGATCGGGTTGCATGCCGCAAAGGAGAGGATGTTATATAGTTGCTCTTGTTGTTATGATCCATTAATGGGTTGTGTTATAAGGTGGTGATGTAATGTTATTTTGCGGCCCTCTGTTATCTACTTTTTTATTTCGTTCGTTATGTAGTTATTTGTATCTCTATATTGTTGTTGCTTTTCTGCTTATTAATCGTACAAATTTACAGTGAATGTCTTATCATATTCTCGTCACTATTTCATCGAGGTTAGGATCGATACTTACCGAGTACATGGGGCCGGTTGTACTCATACTATATTTCTGTATTTTTTGTACAGATCCCGGTATTGGTCCCAGCGGCATCCATAAATGATTGCTCAGACCCTTTTCTTCCAGGAGACTTGAGGTAGTGTTGCTTGGCGATCGCAGACCCTGGAGTCCCCTTCCTATCTTTATCTATTGTTTATTATTCCATAAAGTATTGCATTTCCATTAATTCAGATTGTATTTAGTATT